>NC_066863.1:2105000-2360000 GCF_025177605.1 Cucumis melo | reverse complement strand
AAATATTGGGATCGTTGTTTATAGTAGAATAATATACTTGTCTCAACTAGGAAAAGCATATGGTACTTGTGGAGAATATTATTAAACCACAAGAATTTGTGAAAAAACGATGACATTTGATAATGAATGTTGAGAGAACGGCTTTATGAATCTTTTTCTTTTTGTCATATAAGGCTTTGCCTTAACTTTATAATAAATGTTGATTAAAAGATGCAATCCATTTCTTTTATGACGTGACCCACTGGGACGGGCAGTAACTACGTTTGTGACTAATGTTCTTTACTATGTCACATTTGCAAGTGAAAAATCTTTTTGCTTCGATGTCTAGTTGATGTAAAGTGCTTGCTTTTTTACCTGGCAGGTCTACCTGATCTGTATGGTAATGGCAAATGATCTAATTTTTTATTTGCATTTTAGCCTAATGCAATTTATTCAGGAGCATTTGAGGAAAGCTGAATTGTTGATCAAATATGAGGAATTTAATATTCTAGTTTAAAACATGACGTGGAGTAATATGAAAATGGTTCAAAATGAAATGATAAAACATTGACTTAGCAGTGGACAAAAAACTGAAAATGGTTATCACTTTCATTCTTTGACCCTTGATTTAAATGTGTCAAAATGTGTCAGGATAATTGCTAATGGTTTGTGAATCTGGTTCTTCTTGTTCACTGATTTATCGTTGGCATGATAACATTTTGCTTATGACTGTAGTTTCCTAAAGTTGCTGTCCAGTTAATTTTGCAAAACAGGATTTAAAATTAACGATTTTGGGTGCTTTCTGCTTTCTATGGTTTCAGCTCAGCTACAGTTAAGCTATCCTTTGGCAGTATTTGTTAACCCTGTTCGATGGATGATGTGAAATTAACTGATCATACATCTTCTTCACAATCCTCATTAATCTCCCAAGAGGATAGTCATTCTCTTGATGAAAATCCAAACCACCTAGTTAACAATGGAATTGTTGGTCCGAGCCAAGTTCTCCCAAATTCTGTTGCTAATGGGAAGTTGGAAGGTAAAATTGAATGCTCTCCAAGTCCAATTGATGGAACTGTGATATCTGAGAGTCCACATCAAATATCTGAAAATTCTGTAATGTCAGCCATAGAAGGTGGTCCTAGCCCTAGAGATGCAAATATGAGACAAGATGAGGGTATTGCATCCAATAATTCAGGTTTGAGTTCAACAGTTTCAGATGATAGATTAGAGGAACACAATCCAAATACCTTGATGGAAGACCCCAGAACTCAGCCAGTTGAAGATACGCCGGAGAAAAGTCCTCAAGAACAATCTACTGTCCATACTGATTCTGCTAATGATGTCATTATGCCATCTGTTATTTCTTCAGTTGAGGATATGCCTGAGAAACGTCCTCAAGAACAATCTACTGTCCATAGTGATTCTGCTAATGATGTCATTATGCCATCTGTTATTTCTTCAGTTGAGGATATGCCTGAGAAACTTCCTCAGGAACAATCCCCAATCCATAGTGAATTTGCTGCTATCAACGAGGTCACCATACCATCTCCTGTCTCTTCAGTTGAGGATATGCCCGAGAAACTTTCTCAGGAACAATTTCCAGTCCATAATGACTCTGCTACAATCAATGATGACAATAGGCCATCTGTTCTATCCTCTGAGGCAGTGGTTATACAGAATGAATGTGTTGTCCAATTAGATGGGCTCGCAGATAGGGAGAGAGTGTCCTGTGGAAAATCGGATTCTGTTGATTCTCCCAAAGATGTGAAACAAAGTGATATAAACAGAGGCCTTATTGATACAACTGCACCATTTGAATCAGTTAAAGAAGCCGTTTCAAAGTTCGGTGGGATTGTTGACTGGAAAGCTCATCGAATCCAGACAGTTGAGGTATAACTTGCTAGACTATTATTGTGATCCTTTCACAGTTGAAATGTTGTGGCACCCCTTACATGATGCATTGGGGTGGGTTAAGTTTTCTTAATATTGTTGGATAAAATAACTGTCTTCTTTTGCTAGCGTATCATGAAAAGGGTATTAATTTAGTTGTCACCGCTGTGTACCTGTAGAGCTGTAGAGCAAAAGACACAAAAAGAATTTATCATTGGTTATTGGCTTATTGTATGTAGTATCTGATGAAGTTGCTCTTTGCCGGTAATAACAGCATACTTCGAAAATGCAATATCTGTGGCATTTTACTTCAGGGTTCATTTGTGATTAGACAAGATAGTTGTAATTTGGGGACAATTTAAAGTGTGAAATTAAGCGGAGTTTGTCTCACTATTTCACAATTATGTTTCCAGATTCTTGTTGAAGTTCTGATTCTTCAAAAATATTCTAATCGATACTGTTGTATGTGTAACGCATTCACCTTGATTGTGTGTGATTGGGTATAGCCCCACTAGGATTGTGCATGATTGTGTATAACTCACTGCTTGTTGAATTTAAGTAATCGAATTCATTCAACCCCCAATAGATTCAAATGATTTTTTCTAGTATAGCTAATAGTTTTATCTTTTAAATGTTGCAGAGACGTAAGCTTGTGGAGCAAGAACTTGAGAAATTACAAGAGGAGATTCCTGAATACAGGAGACAGTCGGAAACTGCTGAAGATGAGAAAAAGAAAGTTCTAAAAGAACTGGATAGCACTAAGCGATTGATTGAAGAACTAAAGCTTAATCTAGAGAGGGCACAAACAGAAGAGCATCAGGCAAGGCAAGATTCTGAGCTAGCGAAACTCAGGGTTGAAGAGATGGAGCAAGGGATTGCTGAAGAGTCTAGTGTAGCAGCCAAGGCGCAGCTTGAGGTTGCTAAAGCCAGGCACGTAGCTGCAGTTTCAGAGCTTCAATCTGTCAAAGAGGAGTTGGAATTACTTTGTAAAGAGCTTGCTTCTTTAGTCATAGAAAAGAATGCAGCAATAGCTAAAGCTGAAGATGCTGTTGCTGCATCCAAGGAAGTTGAGAAAGCAGTAGAAGATCTAACTATTGAGCTTATGGCCAACAAGGAGTCGTTAGAGTCTGCACATGCTTCTCATTTGGAGGCAGAGGAGCAAAGAATAGGTGCAGCTATGGCCAGAGAGCAAGATTCCCTTAACTGGGAGAAAGAGTTGAAGCAGGCAGAAGACGAGCTTCAGAGTCTTAATCAGAAAATTATGTCAGCAAAGGATCTGAAATCAAAACTTGACACTGCCTCAAATTTGCTAATAGACTTAAAAGCTGAATTAGCAGCTTATATGGAATCGAAACTGGAAGAGGAGCCTGATAATCAGGATGGTAACACAAAAGGCGAGGGAGAGGATCCGGAAAAGAAAACACACACAGATATACAAGCAGCTGTTGCTTCAGCAAAACTGGAACTTGAGGAAGTAAAACTCAATATCGAGAAAGCAAGTTCAGAAATAAACATTCTGAAGGTGGCCGCAACATCATTGAAAACAGAGCTTGAAAGAGAGAAATCTGCTCTAGCTACCTTGAAGCAAAGAGAAGGAATGGCATCTATAGCAGTTGCATCTCTTGAAGCTGAAGTGGAAAGGACTAGGTCAGAAATAGCGTTAGTTCAAATAAAGGGAAAAGAGGCCAGGGAAATGATGGTGGAGCTTCCTAAACAATTACAACAAGCTGCACAAGAAGCTGACGAGGCCAAATCAGTGGCTCAGGTCGCTCAAGAGGAGCTACGAAAAACAAAAGAAGAAGCAGAGCAAGCAAAAGCTGGAGCAAGTACTATGGAGAGTAGATTGCTTGCTGCTCGGAAAGAGATTGAGGCTGCAAAGGCTTCAGAAAAATTAGCCTTGGCAGCAATCAAGGCCTTACAAGAGAGCGAATCAGCACGAGATACCAAGAACGCAGACTCTCCAGCAGGAGTTACACTCTCACTAGAGGAATACTATGAGCTTAGCAAGTGTGCTCATGAGGCAGAAGAACAAGCCAACGTCAGAGTGGCAGCTGCACTGTCTCAAATTGAGGTAGCCAAGGAATCCGAGTCGAGAAGTGCTGAAAAACTGGAAGAAGTAACCCAAGAGATGGCTACCAGAAAGGAAGCACTAAAAATTGCAATGGAGAGGGCTGAGAAAGCCAAGGAAGGAAAGTTGGGTGTGGAACAAGAGTTACGAAAATGGAGAGCCGAGCATGAACAACGAAGGAAGGCTGGTGATACTAGCGTTGGATTAATGAACCCAATTCCCAGTCCAAGGGCGAGTTTCGAGGGAAAGAACGAACCATCAAATTTAGTCAGCGTATCTGATGCCACAGCTACTGATCCCTCAATTTCGACAAGCCCAAAGGGAAATAATATGCAAAGAAGTTTTACGACATTGGATTCGTTCTCGGAAGCAAAGGCACCAAAGAAAAAGAAGAGGTCATTTTTCCCTCGAATTCTCATGTTTCTGGCAAGAAAAAAGACTCAATCAAACAAGACATCCTAATTAAACGGTTTGGTTTTGGGAGTACAGATTTCATAATTGCACTGTCGATATTTTTCACCTCACTTCTCAAGTTGGTTTTGTTGATGGAGATTATACTCGAATGGCTGAGTTGGAAGAAATACGTGATTGATTGTACATGATGATGAAGATGGTTATTTTTATTTTTATTTTTATTTTTATTTTTTTATTTTTAATTTTTTATTTTTAATTTTTAATTTTTAATTTTTAATTTTTAATTTTTAAACATATTTGTAAGATAAAGAAAAAAAAAGGGTGTTTGGTGCTTCTATTAAAGAAAAGTGTTGCCGTTCACTGCCGATGGGATTGAAAGATGTAATAAGTTTTGATTTTTGGATGATGAGGCTGAACCTAACATTCTCTCGTGTATAATTGATTGTATAGGCTTTTAAAGAAGCTAAGAGTTTTCTTTCTGCTTAGTTTAGAAAAGCAAAAAGAAATAGGTTCAATTTGGTCCATGAACTTGAAGTTCAGTCCCATTTGGGCAGTAAAACTCACTCATGGTATTAAATTCCATTTTCTCTTGGGATAAGTGTAATATACAACAATTTTGGAATATAATAACATTTTTAAAAAATTATAAATATACTATCAATGATAAATTTTACTTTGACCTCTATATTTATTATTTTTTAAAAGATACTACTTGAATAGATTTTAATATATTTACGAAAATTTTAAAAAACATTACTATATAACTATATTTGCAAATATCTATTTGTGTTATTTTGTAAAAAAATTACAAAAAAATATCGGGAAGTGTACTAGTAACAATGAACCCTACCATATAAATATGCCGATAAAAGTTTAATTCAACTAACATATACTTACTAGTAACAACGAGATTTTGTGGTTCTAATCTTCCATTTTCAATTATCATAAAAAACATGTAAAATGTTATTTTTACTTCACAAGGGCAAAGCTTTTATTTTTTATTTTTTTGTTCTTATAACTTTTTTAGAAATATCAAGGTTATATTCATAATTCAAACCAAATAGTATTGACACTATAACATTGTCTCTTTCAACATTTTTTGTTCTTATTTATTAAAATTACACTCTTATTTTCCTAAAATTAAGGTCTCACATTGACATTTTAATTATTGTCAGAACTATGAAAATTTTAAAACTTGACGATCATTTTAATCGTTCAATGACTGCACAATGTTAGAATCTTGAGTTGAGATACTTTGCTTCCTTAATAAGCATGGATTAAAAATCTAAGCCAAGTCCATCAAGGAACTTGAAATAGAATACAAATTACAAATACATTGAAGGGAACTCATTAATAGATGTTCAAAACTACCTAAGGCACCTATAAGGTTCTAAACATTACATGCCACTTTAGAAAGGTAGCTAACTCCATCAGATAATATCAATAGCATATTATATGCTCTCAGGAACTGAATTTCACCCTCTTAGCCTGCTGCTAGATATGCTGAATGAACTGACTTTCATGGGTGTTGCAATCACCAACGGCGCTTCGGGGGAATCGGTCACCGCAAATTTTTCATGCATAAAACGACTATCAACAATGGAGTCATCTTTAAGAACAATCTTGTAACAGTAACAGCTCTTTAGACCTTCTTGATGGCGGTAGCAGTCGTGTGTCCCATTTTTCACTTGTTGGAAGTTCCATATCACACTGAACTTTCCCACTGTTGCAACCAAATGGCGCTCCTGCTTCCCGTCTTCGGTGACCTATAATAATCATGATGGAAATGTAAAATTTGTATGAAAAGATTATTTGAAAACTGCTAAAAGATAACTGCAAGAAACTTGGAGACACGTTGAGACAATAAAACACGATTTAGTCACTCAAATGCCTGAATGTCTTTACACTATGAGCACGTTACTTTTCAGCTTCAGTAGTACTCAATCTAACACTCTCAACACAAACTTTGCAGGTTTCAATTCCACCAGATTAGCTAACTAACTCGAGGCAAATGGCTAATCACTAATGTATCTATGGCTATTAAAAACACAAAATTGTTGGCAATGAGTTTAAATGATTTTATCTTCTTTCCTTCAATGGAAGATTTATTGTCTCAAAGAATATGGTATATTATGAATCGTCGATATTGCATGAACAAAAAAGAAAAAGATGGAGAACCTATTCATCTGGCATAACAAACGAGGGAAAAGGTTATAGACAAGAAAATGAATGGTAGAAAACAAGAAGCAGAGGAAACAGGTGAAACATAATTGTATTTGCAGCTGACAATAAAAAAACAAAGGATAAGGTTATGGAAAAGAAAATGAAACATACCAAAAAAACAAGAAAAGAAAACAGGTGAAACATGATTGTTATTGCAGTTGTAGCGGATAAAAAATAAAGATAATAATCATATAAGACGAAACATGTAATACCTAAGCAATAACAATACAGCGGCTCATTTACTTGTACCAACATCCCACACTATATCCTCACTCAAAAGTACATGTCAGCCGAACGTTAAATCAAAATTTGAATAAGCACTTTTCAAAATTCACACATCAAAATTTGCAATCTGCTCATGCCCTCATGCTAGATCAAGAAACGTTCAATCTACTTACCCTGCGGCTCATTGATGTGAAATTTCAATGGCACAACAAACGTTTGACAGTTAGGGCAAACAATGCATATATTAAGAAAACAAGCAATGCATATAATAAGAAAACAAGCAATGCATATAATAAGAAAACAAGCAATGCATATAACTTCATAAGTCCAGTAAATTAAGAATGAGCTAGAGCAACGATAACTTCAAGATTAATCCTGATAAATTGAGAAAGACAAGAAACAAACATACCCATGAGAATTGAGCATTTCGAAACTTATTATCTACTCCAGCTAAATGTGAATCCAGAGGAGTCAGTTTCAACAATCTTGGTGCTGAAATCCTATTCCCCATTCGACCAGAAAATCCAGTCTTCGTCTTCCCATCCTTATCAGTAAAGAGAGTGCAAATAAGAATCAGATAAGAATCTGTTGTCCCCAAAATCCATCTACCGTCATAGGTAACATCTACATGTGTAATAGGTGAACCAAGGCCTGGAAAAGCGGTTTTTGCTTGTCTCATTGAATTGATAGAATACAACCTAATTTTCCCATCAAGCGACCCAACAACAATAGAGCCATCGCCAGTGGTTGCAAAGCACTGGAAATTGGTGCCCCTAGAAAACTGATGCCCTTGAGCCCAATTCAAGACAGGAGTGCTAGAAGTAGCAAGATTTTGAACCATTCCTTTCCTATCTCGCATATCCCATCTGCAAAGCCTGTTGTCATCCAAACCCAAAAATGTTGAGCCTGAAGGATCCAACTGAGCTCCTTTAGAATCATTTGTAATATCCCTCATTGAAATATCGACCCCATCTTTCCCGAACTTCCATTCAGTAACAACTTTGCCTGTTTCAATGTCAAGCTGATGAAGTCCAGAAGTATGAGGCCTCCCCTCGTTCATTGGACTCATCAAAAGCATATTGGTCTCAGCCTTCATAAGAAGAGCCTTCTTCGGGGTTGAGTATGCCAAACACGAACTGCCTCCACGAGGATCCCGATTTCCATGATCAATATTCACATACATACCCTTTCCCTGAATTCCATGAGAGAAGTTCTTGACGACCTGAATTCCTGAATCACCAACCAAGAAACTGTTGTCTAATGCACCTAGAGCTAAACTCTTAATCCCACCATCAGCAGCTTCCTCAAACTCCTCCATTAAATCGTTTGCTCTGACAGGCGTAGCTGAATTGGGGCTTTTTGAGAAATTTTCCTCAGCATCTTCCCACATTGAATCATCCGCCACTTCAGGGTTCGCCCAACCAATGAAATCCTTCCCATAAACCTTCAATCTATTATCCTCCGTATCCTCGTATCCATATGTATTCTCAAATAAACAGCCCTTAAATTTTTCCACAAAAACCTTATAATCTTCATCGCTGAAAAATTTCAACGCCCAGACGCCCTGCGCAACAAAATCCACACGCCGCTGATCTCCGAATGTTTTCAATTGCATTTCTGACGACACTCTCACTCTAATTTTCGATCCAACCCTCAAAAACCACCAAGAGTCATCTTGCCCTTCTTCCTCCTCCTCCTCCTCATCATCATCTTCTTCCTCTTCATCGTCATTGCCACCCTTATCAATTCTGCAAGACTTCAAAAAAGAGTAAGTAGTGAGTTTTTCGGAGGTAATCCATTTCGCTTTAGGAGTATTGCCATTAATATGGAGGTAAAGCTTCACTGCGTTCTTCAAAGTTGGTTTCTGAGACGATCCGTACTTGAGCTTAAGAGCCCTGAGTTTCGCCTCAACTTCATCCACTGAAGATGGCGTCTTCGGACGTCGCTCTGAAGATCTTTGATGCTCTTCTTCAACATCCTCGTATTTCTCCTCATCTTCTACATTAGTTACCCCGTTCTCATCTTCACGATCGGAATCTGACAGTTCGAGACCCTCGCGACTATGAGATGCTCCCATTATCAAAGCCTTCGAGTTTGAATTAACGGAGATCGAATCAAATGAATGATGAAGCAGAATCGAAAGGACAAATGGAGACGAAGAAATGAGGAGGCGCCAATTTCGAAATTTGAAATTCTGGAGCGTTTCTGTCTCTTCCGTAGTGACCCTTTTTAGGGTTCCTCTCTCACAAAGACGCCGAAACCGGTCACTTGTTACTGCCGATAGCCGGTTGCCTTTCTCTTGTAACTGATTCGACTCTTTTCTCATGTTACCAACTTTATGTGGGCTTTCATTTATTTATTGGACTTTCTTTTGGGCTCAGATTTCGGCCCATATTTTGTACACAACGTTACTAGTGCAGTTGGTGAATCATCAATGTCGTCGCATTTGAGATGTTTATATCAATATACATGGTGATGAATTTAACTCGTATATGAGATGTTTGTATTACAAGTAGTATGAGTATATTTGATTGCATACAATATCGAGTGGGTAAAATAAACATTGGAAACTCATATTGGGCAAAATGGGCTAATATTGTCTTGTGAAGGCAGTTGTATTTAAGTGCTTCTTACCTTCTTATCTTGAAAGTTTAGAAACTAGACCTACACTTTAACAAAACAACTAAGAGGTCAACTCACAAGAACAAACTAGTCCATTTAGCTATGTTTTGTGAATAGTTATTCAAAAAATATGTTTTCACCATTTTTTTTTTCTATATATAATTATAAGAAACACCTTAGAAGGGTACTTGAAAGGATCAAAAGAGTGTTGGATGCTGATCAAGGGCAGAGCACAAGAAAAGGCAAAGATCTATGTATATGATAATGTATGATTTATGATGTCAATAACCAACATCCAGGAGAGTCACAATAAATGATCAAGAGGCTATAGAGGCTATAGATTCGATCTATAGTAGCCACCTATCTAGAAATAATTTTCAACATGTTTCCTTGCCATCCAAATATCCAAATGTCGTAGGATCAAGCATGTTGTCACGTGAGATTAGTTCAACATACCCATAAGTTGGTCTACAGTCATAGATTATATATATTGTATATATATATACACACATCTCCCGTTGTGCAAGTGGTTATCACCTTAATCTTATCCCCTCGAACATGCGTTTACAAACTTGCAGGATAATATGAAACTAAGCATGAATTGTCACCACAGACTAATGGCATTGACTTGAAAAAAGAGGTGAGATGAAGGTGCTAACAGCTCTAAACATAGAAACTCAGACAAAATAAATGCAGCAAAAAAGAGAGGACGAACAACAGACAATTTCCATTCCCTATGAAAGGTTGAAGCCATATTGCACAAAGAGAAGATGATTTGAACATTAAATAAGGAGATATAGTTCCCAACATGTTATGATATCCTACAAGAATTGGACTAATACATTTGACATTAGAATTATTGATTTAGAGACAATTGAAAGCAGCTTCTTTTAACTTTTATTGTGTAAATACCCATATATCTCTCAACATTGACAATGTGTAATAGCTTCAGGAACAGCAGTTTCCCTCTTGCGACCGCTCATAATTTTGCAGGCTTGGGGAAAATGGCGGGAGTGAATTTCTGTGCCGCACCGATACTCCCCTTGATTTGAAGAGCACCCCTGTGGAGTTAACACAATTTCTGTAAAGCTAGGACTATTGTGCTTTTGTATGACTGGGGGAAGAAAATGTATCCAATAAGAATCGCTGAACGAAACACCGCTTGAGAATTTCAAGAGTTTAGTATGAGTATGAATTTAAGGATGGTGGGAAGTAGTTTTAGCCGACTAAAAAGCACTTCAAAATTCTCGTAGTATTCAAAAAATGAATTTCAAACTGTGAAGTACTCAGAGGAAGCATCTAATTAGTGTTTCTATCAAAATGTGTGACAAATTTGAAAAGCAATTCTAAGTGATAACAAAGATCCTTTAACTTCAAAGTCATGCTAATTTCACTCAAAATAAGCAATTTGGGCAGAAACATAATGATCATAAAAATGACCTAAAATACCTCAAGAAAGCAATCTGAGGATTCATCTTCCCCAAAGCAATTTTAACGAAATCTTCGTCCTTGAAGGATAAGGTGGCGTCTGGCTTTCCTCCTTCGTATGGACCTGAGCTCAAAACAGTCATAATGCTTTTCTTAATTTATAAGCCGAAAAATATAAATATTCAATGTCATTTCTAAAAGATCAAATTTGTCTGCTACCTATAGATGACAAATGCAATTGCAAATGTCAAGTCACAATGCTACAACAGACTTCTAAAAGTTTTTTTTTATTATGTTTAGATTGAGAAACGCCTCGTAATGACAGCGAAATACATCGGAAAATATTAGGAGATAAATCCACCTTCCACTATAACCTATTTCATCCTTGGAATGATCAATAACAAGATTGAAAGGAGACAGTAAAAACATACAGATCAAATGACGTCTCACACAAGAAAATCTCCAAATCCAAGAAATAAAAATTAGAAACCCTAACCTTTGATAACCTCCCCTTTCTTGAGATCAATGGTATAAACCACCTCATCAGTTCCGATTTTCTGCCAACAATTCAAATCGAATTCAGAACTTCAAAACACCAGCAAAATTAGAAAAAGTAGAGGAGATAAAGAGAGAGATAGACCTTGGGAGAAATATTAAGCTGATAAACATAGCCGACTTTCTTGGCGATCTCTTTTCCGGCATCAGTGGAGAGATGCTGCTTCATCTGCTCCAATAGAGCATCGGATTTGAGGGAAGAATTAGAGGAATTCGCCATTGGCAACGACGTGGAGAACAGAAATTGAAGAGAAGAGAGGTGGAGGAAAATGGAGCGTGGACGAAGCTCCTCTGGCGTTTATAATTATGGGAGAGACGATGGGCTTTTAACATTGTGAAAGAGAATTTGAGAAGAGGAGTAAATTGAATAATGAGTTGATGGGTCTGACGAACTAACAACCCCCAAAGCAGCTGCTTTGAACACGCATCCCAACGCCGATAAGCACTTTTGTCGTTTATGGGCCTACTCGAAGCTACTTCTTATTCTCAATGCTTTTGATTTCTTCCATCCTTATTTTAGCTTTCTTCATTTATCCTCATATAATTTGTCATGTTAGAGATATCATTGTTGGTCATTCTACCATAATAAAACACTTTTGTCGCATTTTGTCATAGTTTATTGGTATTTTTTGATGCAAAAGTGGACATTGTAGTAAAGGTCTACCCTTGATCATCCCTAATGTAATAGGTTATAAATTAAGTTTTTCTTTTCCACTTTGCTCATGGTTTATTGCAAACAAATTGTATGTGATCCATTATTAACGTAAATATAAGCCAAAGTGATGAGGGTAGTTAGTGCAAGGATCATCTTTACGTAAAACTACCTAAGTTACTACAAGCCATCGTTAAATAAGTTGGCCAATTTAATGATGCTAGCCATAAAGATGGATCAAAAACTTGGAGCACAAGTTTGGTATAATTAGTTGAAAGTTTTAATTATTTATCAAATTAAAATTTTAAACTAATATAAACCGTTGAGTACAGATGGACAAGGGGGAGAGAAGAAAATGGATTCTTGAAACGATAGCCCAAGTATTGGGCTTGGGCTGGGCTGGCTGGGATTTGGATTGGACGGCAATCGGCCCACTTAGTGCGGGCTCATATTCCCGTGTACGGTTTTCTAATGGGCTATCTTCCAAAATCTGGCTGGAAGGCCTTGAAAGGGAACGGGAAATGGACTGTGCTGAACCCCGTTTTGCGACCCAACCAATTCCCACCTGCCAAAGTCAGCAAAAATAAACAAAAAGTGAGTAAATAACTTAAATATGATATTACTCTCAAAAAGTTTATAAAAAAAAACAAAATATTCAATCTGTAAACGAATCGTTTTGACCTGAACTTGGTGACTAGATGATGAATCATGATCAAGATCTCCAACTTGGCAAGTTCATTTCCAGGGCAGGCATGAACTCCACTGCCAAAAGGCATAAACGTATAGGGTTTTGGTGCAACCTGAACAGTAACCCACATTTTAATGAAAATAATAAGATAGTATTTTAATTTTATAAAGTTTTAGTCTTAGTCTTAGTTTTAGTTTTAGTTTTTTTTTACCTCAAATCTAGAAGGGTCGAAATTGTGAGGGTCAGGAAAATATTCTGGACTGTGATGGATGTTCCGGAACAAAGGCATCACTTTCCAACCTTTTGGAATCAAGTATCCTATTACACGTCATTTCACAAAAATTCATTTGTTATATTATCATATTCAAACGAAAAGAAATTAAATTATATTTATTTTCGGTTTTTCTTTTTTCCTTTTACCTTTGTATTCCACATCAGCTACAGCCTCTCTAAAAGTGTATGATATAATGCTAGCCATCCTTAAGCTCTCCAATACCATCTATGTTTTTAACAAATAATCCACATAAATCAATCTCTTAAAAATCATTTATTGATTAATATTAATAATAATGATGAAAATTAACCTTATAAGTGATTGGCATGTTCCTTGTCTGTACCCAATTTAATCCTTGATTATTCTCACTATTTAATTTTAGAATTTCCTCTTGCTCTGCCTGAAAGAAAAGAAAAAAAAATCGAACTTTTAACTCAAAATTATGTAGGTGAATAGTGCATAGTGCACTCTAAATATTGTGGTGGCCGACTATACGTACCTTTAGGGATTGAAGAAGCTTGGGTTGGTCGTGGAGGTACTTAACAATCCAAGTCATGACACTGGCAGTGGTGTCTTGAGCAGCAAAAAGCACTCCTATTATGTTATCTGCTATTTGGGAATCACTTATTTTAACTTCACATTCATCATCAATGGAATTGAGAAGGCTCCCTAATAAATCCTTTTCTCTCAGCCTTCTTTCTCCCCTCTCATGAATTATGTCACCTAGGATTTTACTTAGCCTCTTTCTTGCCTGTTAATAACCCCAAAATTTTTGTATTTATATCATATTCTTTTAAAATAATAATAAAATAAGATAAGACAATTTTTCTTTTTGCCTTATTTTTTTTTTAATTTTATTTTTGTTGTTGAGTTTGGCTTACTGAGAGTGCCTTTTTGTATGGAGTTCCAGGAATGTTGGTGGGAAAAGAATTGTAGCCAGCATCCAATATGCTGTAGTTTTTCTTAAGGTCATCTTTGTAAGCAGCTTCCAAATGGCCAAAAATGGTCAATATCCCAACTTCAAATGATATCTAATTAATAAACACAGATAACCTTTGAGTGTTAATTGACATGCATTTCTTATAAAAACGTCTCTAGACTGATGGAGCTTAACGAACCTTTTTCATTTCATGAAAGGTGTTAATGACTTCGGAAGTGGCCCAGGAGTCGAGGGCGGAGGCGGCGACGGAGTCAATATCGGGGACTAAGGTACGGATGGAATCCAAAGAAAGAGAGTTCTGAACCAGCTTCCTTAGACGGCAATGGTAATCACCTTGGTGAAAAAACAGGGCAGATGGGCCAATTAAAAGCTCTTTGCTTTTGGGGTAAGTTGGTTTAAACAAATGAGCTTGTGTCACTAACACAAATCTCGCTGCCTCAGGACTAGCCAACATCACACAAGGACATCCAAGTATATGGGTCTTAAAAATCTCTCCATACCTAAAAAGAAACAAAAAAGAAAAAACATTGGCTCAACAATTAAGATATTTCGTAACTTTGACAACGAAAAAGAAAAGGTTCGAACCTTTTTTGTTTCGCAGCGAAAAAAAAATCAGGGTGTTGAGAATAGAGTTGAAGAGTTTCTCCAATATAAGGCCATCCTAAAGAACCAGGAGGGAGCTTAGTTCCATCTCTAATGGCTGCCTTCTTGTCTCTCTTTAAAGAAATGTACCATAATAGACTGAGAAAAAAGATCAAAATAGATAGAAAAATTACACCCATTTAATCTTTCTCTATATGAAATTGATTAAATGACAACTTTTTTATTTTTAAATATTTGGTTTGTAATAATAGTGATTGAGCCAAAGCAGGGGGGGGGGGGGGTTTTATACTGAGGCAGAGGAGGGAAAAAAAAGTGGAGATGTCATTTTTGAAGATACAGAGACCCAAAGTCTATTACAAATGGCAAATTTTTAAGTATCCAATAGGATGGGGACAAATATGTAAAATAATATATTTATATTAAGTTAATGATAAAGTATATACTTTCATCTCATTAAAAATTACTTTTATTTAAATTATATTTTAATTTTGTGTGTTAGAAAAATGAAGGAACACATAATATGATAATATAGGTATATCGAATATATTTGAAAAGATGGTACAAGACGAGACCTTAAGTTTCAATAAATTAATGTTGTTGCCAAACTTTTTATGGTCGGTTACCTCGTGTCTCACCGGAATATGATCCACGTATTAATTTTGGATTGAAATTATTGACATAAATGTATAATATATATTTTATTTTTACCACTCTATAGTAAATCAAAAAGGGGAAATTGGATAATTTGTAAATGTAATAAATAACTTTCCTTACTTGTGTATATTGTGAACACTCATCACTTAGTGGTCACTTTCAGTTCTCAACTCCATTCAATTTTACTGTCCATGTCCATGTCCACGTGTGTCATTTCCCCCAAAATTAGTCGAGCGTTATTTTTCTTTCTAAAAGAGAATTTGTTGGGTTGGAATATTGTGGGCGATTTTTTTTTACCAAAAGTTAATTTGATGGAGATTTTTTTTTACCAAAAGTTAATTCGTTATTTTATATATACTTGTATATTAAACATTATCTATTTAAAAGAATGAAAGAATAATGTTTAACGGTTCTTAATATGTCATCTCTATAGATAAATTTTCGTTATTGTCTTTTGATACAAATGCGATCTAAATTGGAAGATATGTCACGATAAAAATAATTCAAGTATTACCTTTTAGAATTAGTGTTTATTTAGTATTCGTACATACTTTTAATTAGTGTTTATTTAGTATTCGTACATACTTTTAATTTTACGAGATTTGAGGTCGTTTATTCATAAATTATATTAATTTGTGACGAAAGACAAATAAATTATATTAATTTTAAATCGATCACTTTCGTTGATTGAACATGAAATTAGTTGGTAAACAAATTCATTCTTTTTAAAGTACTTTCCTTTCGTTTTCTCTTTTTCTTTTATTCGTCCCATGAAGTAGCACACGACGTTTGCTCGTCGTCCTTCTCATGTCTCTGTCTTTCTTTGATATCTTCTCTTTTTTCTTCCATCATCATTTCCATCTCTATCTTCAATTGCGAATGTACTGTCACCGTGTCTTTCTCGTTGCATTGAAATTGAGCTAACTATGCAATATTCATAAACGGAATGAAACTAAAGCACAAATTTACAAACGTTTTTGCTCAATGTAAAAATCATCATAACCGATTGACCTCAATAGTTTAAACTAACAATGAAAACAATTTTATCAATTATCATCTAGGAGATATATATGCTATGTTTGAACCCTCAATGCATTTTTGGTAATGGATTATGATATTACCAAAAAAGAGTGAGTATAAGGTTAGAGATTGCCAGATTGGATAACTGATATATACAAGAACTTGAACAAATACAGAGAGGAGGAAAGAGTCCAAACAGAAAATAAGGATGGAGCTTTGTAGGAGAGGGTGTTTGTAACTGAAGTGATTTGATTAAAGGAATGGGAAGAACACAAGGAAAGTTGTTGATAAATTAATAAGGGAATGAATAAGGGAAAAAAAACAGAGAATAAGGATGTCAGGACCATTAATAAACAGTTCATTACGTTCCCTTATTTTCATGCATGTCATGTGTTTCAACCTGTAAACCCTACTATGTTTCATACGTACTAATCCTACGTGGTGCTTCCTCATTTGTCGTATTTAATGGTACTAACAACAATCCCTTTAATACTCTTAAGCCTAACCCTTTGTGTCATAGGGGTTGTATTTGAGGGCTCATGCGTGCCAACGTATGGTTTTGTTTTTGACAAATTATTTCAGAAGACCGCTAACAATGTGTGAGGATTATATGAGTAATGAGATTCGATCTCAGAACTAAATGACAATAAGAAAAGTAGCTTATATATCTTATAAGAAGCTTGAGTACTTTAGTCCTTTTTAATACTCTAAGATTCTCAACGTCGCAACAAGGATTTGGTATGCTTGGTCAAATATATGGAAGAGAAATGACGAAAAAGTAAATGGCTTGTGGTACGTTTCAGTCGTTTTAGAAAAAAGAAGAGTGTTGAATAAGAAATTTTGGAACCAATCATAAATTGCCACATCATTTACTAAAATAATTATATTTGGGATTAACTAAAAATTGACATGTCCCAAATTAAATTTAAAGACAAATTGAACAAATTCTAATGATGTCACGTGTCTTTATTATGACAATTGGGTCAAATTAATTATTTTGATTCAATTAAATATTATTTAGTTAGGCTAAAATTCAATTGAGCCTAAAAATAAGCTTAATTTAGCCTAAAATAAAATATGACCCAAATCCATGTGATTCAGCCCATGGGTATGGTCCATGGACCAGAACAGGCTCAAGTTCACAAAAGCCCACAGGGAACTCTATAAATAGAGGAGTTTTCTTCTTTTGTGGGGG
The DNA here is from genome assembly GCF_025177605.1 of Cucumis melo. NCBI lineage: Eukaryota > Viridiplantae > Streptophyta > Magnoliopsida > Cucurbitales > Cucurbitaceae > Cucumis > Cucumis melo. Next base: position 2,342,570 of record NC_066863.1, on the reverse strand, counting down.
TTGGAAATTTTTGACTCCAGAAGGTCTAGAGAGAATTCTCCCAAGAGATAGAAGCATCCTCAACTCCTGAAGTCGACCATCCTCGAAAATTGAAGCTCCTTTGAAGACTTTGAAGATACAAGCTTTCTTCCAAGTCTCCAACTTCAAGAACACCTTCGAAGATTAAAGCTCCTTTGAAGATCCAAGCTTTCTTCCAAGACTTCAACTTCAAGAACACCCTCGAAGATTGAAGCTTCTTCGAAGATACAAGCTTTCTTCCAAGACTCCAACTCCAAGAACATCACGTACTTCGCTTCCTCAAATCAAGCGTAAGCATCCAGCCGAGAGAGAATCAGAGGATCAAATTCTAGAGATTGAACCACGTCGCATCAAATCAACATAAATACAACATCAACACAAGTTCAACTCCACGAATCAAATTTCTCCGGAAATCTCGTGTGAACAAAGAGTTTCAAATATTGTTTAGTAAGTCGATTGGAAATGTTGTCTCTTGGAAGGATGCGGGTTGAGATCGACTTTAAGAAAGACATTCGTTTATGTACCAAATGGGGTTGTTAAATAGAATAACAAATATGGTATATGGAATCGTTATATTTAATGCTGAATGATAAACACACATATATCACAGGTAGACTTTTATCAATCTTTATTAATTATAGACGTTTATCAATTTCTATCACTAGACATTGATAATCTTCTATCTATATTTATTAGTGGTAGACTAGCTTGTATTAGTTTTCATTAATTAACGTTAATAGACTTCTATATGTGTCTATCTAAACTGAAAGAAATATGAAAAATTTTGCTATAATTTGTAAATAGTTTGACCCGTTTTCCTATATTTATAAGTCGGTGTATAATGACAAATTTGTTAAAGTTTGTAATGAAATACAAATATCTCTTATTTTCTATTATACAGATTTATAGGTGAAAATAGCTGACGGAAAAACCTTTCCAAAAATTAAATCAAATAAATTTTAATAAATAGTAAAATTGTGAAAAAATAAAACATTTGATAAAATATTTACGCTTCATAGAAAAATAAATTGTAGTGAGGAATTTTGTCTTTTAATGGTTTGTTTTATAGATTGTAAATAAAAATAGTTCGTCAATTTTTTTTAATCTTTAAAAAAATCTCTTTTAAATATCAAATTATCAATAAAATAAATATTGTAAATGAGTATTTTTAAATATAGCAAAATGAAACCAAAATATTTACAAAATATAACAAATTTTAGTGTGATATATACGATTATAAAAGTTTATCAATACATTTATTTTATCCCAATAATTTTTTATTGGAATAATGAAAAAGAAATAAGAAAAATGAGTTAGTTGGGAAAAAATTGGGGTCTTTTCAAAAATAGAACTAGAACAATTCTGAAAACGGAAAAAGCCCCTAGACCCACCGTGTAAAATACCAAAAATGCCCCGTCAACTATATCGTCAATAACGCGGCGTAATATATTATTTGCAATCGTTTAGATATGGTTTAATATATACGCGATCGTTTAGATATGGCTCAATACAGTTCAATACATACGCGATCATTTAGATATGATTCAATACATACGCGATCTATAATTTTTTTTTATAGATTATAAATGATAAAAGTTTATCAATACATTTATTTTATCCCAATAATTTTTTTATTGGAATAATGAAAAAGAAATTAAAAAAAAAACGAGTTAGTTAGGAAAAAAAATTGAGTATACAGAAGTACTCTATAATCCAATTTATTTTGAAAAATGAAAACGTTTGATATATTTTGAAAATATCTTTTGGATTCCCTCATTATTTCTCAAATTCTCAAATTTTAATTAAATGGGAAAACTGCCCTCCCTCCTCTCGCTCAAACGCAGAGAATCTTCGTCCTCTCTTCGTCCAATCTAGTGGAAAAAAATAGTTTCTTATATACCATGAAGAATGTTTCTTCGGAAAACAAATGGAAATGAAAAATAAAAAGAAAAAAGCAAAATGTAGTAAATGTGTATATGGGCGTACAGTCACGTGATATGGAGGTGGCCTGGCTTTTGAACCAAGAGGATGAATCTAATCAATAAGGGCAACAGAAAACGAAGAAATCAAAGCCAAGGTTGAGTCAATGGTGGACTAAGGGAGGGGAGGTCTACTCATCTGTTGGACGTAAGTTGGGTCCTTGCCACAACCCTCCCTTACACACACAGTCTCCGCCTTTGAGTTCAAATCTTGCTTACGGATTTTGGTCGCATTCCTAGTAATATCACATCAATGGATGAACATGTTGAAAGTCTTGTATTAACCTTTTTTACACCCTTAATGTATAAGATTTAATTTTCATTTTATATTACGCTCTTAATAATCATCACGTAGTAAGCTTTTTTTGAAAAAAAAAAAACATGGTGGAATAAGATTTAATAACTTTTAAAAAAATTTAGAGTAATATAACGTATAAGTCGTAAATTTATGCTTATATTGTAGCCTCAACTATCAGTGCAACTTTGGCGTGCATGTCTTATTCGAATTATTTAACAAGTGTTTTTCATTTTTCAAAAGAGGTCAACTTTCAAGCATAAGTCATGCAAAATTTTAAAGAACGTATGTCTTTGAGTTGAACGAAATTTTATAGTTTTATTTTTTTTGGCCAGTAAAATTACTTACGTATTCATATATTAATTATAAATTAATTAAAGGCTAGTTTTCTCTCAAATTTGAAATTTTAACATAAAGAAGGTGTTTATGTATGTTAAATCTTTATAACCTACTGGTAGATTCCTGGTTAGAATAAGAATGAAAATGATCGAAAAGAGTATAAATATTAAAAGTTAATTTTAAATTATACAATTAGTATTTATTAAATAAGGGGTAAATAAAACCAAAATTTTTATAATGTGTTGATTGAAGTTCTGAATTTAGAAAGGAATTGACATGTGAGGGTGAAAGTTTTTATGTTGGATGGATATTTTTAAGGATGAGAATTTGGGTGGTGGGAATTGGAATCCAGCTCACGTGTGGGGGAGGGTGCGGTGGAATTCTTAAGATTTCCGACCACGACGCCGTTTTAGGGAGTGAATTCTTTCTTTTTTTATTTTTTCGTATATAAACGTTTTTTCTTTAAAGTTTCATAATTTGTTGTGTGGGGCCGATAATGTAGACGTGTACGGAAAAGTCAATTTTAGGGCTCCACGTGGTATTCTCCTAAGGACGTGGACCCCATCTATGCGGGCACCTTTTTTTTTTTTTTTTTTTTTTTTTTTTAACTCCCTAACTTTGCTTTGCGCTGCCTTCCACCAACACCACCCTCCTCTCTGCCAGCTGGAATTTTTCTTTTGACTTGTTTAACATCCCTTTGTGGTCCATTCCCCATTTTTTTCTACACGTGAAGCGAAAACACTTTCCATTTTCAATTTAGTTGCATTCCATTTCCCTTCATTTCAAATGGAAAAACAAAAATTGTTTATGTTTATAGAATCGTAAATAACTTAAAACATCCGTTCTGGAAAGAAAACTCCTTTAATATAATCTAAAATTCATTTTTTATTTGATTGTTTTAGACTCAATTTGTACAAATTAAGATTATTCCATTCTTACGGTTTATTTTCTTATTTCACGATTTCATGATCACATTTTAATATCATTTCGATTTTGAGAAATTAAAAAGTTGATGTGTTTGAATAACTAAATTTGTGAGAAGAAAAAAAATACTATCTATTTATTTTAAATGAAGTATTAACTGTTTTTGTTGGCTTCTTCTTTCTCTTTTCTATTTTGCATCGAGTTATGAGTAAACATGGTCTTGATTTTTTTAATCCTACTCATTATTTATGTTAACTTTGGAGGTTAGGAATCATCCTAGACAATTTGTTGAATTTATAATGTAATTTAAGTTTCTTTTATTACTTTTTTGTATTTAAAGAAATGGAAAAAGGAAACCAACGTTGGGGTCCTTTTTCTTTTTTTTTTTTTTTTACAAAAATAATTATTTGATTCATGTCCCACTACTAAAAAAATATTCCAAAAGTATTAAGGAAACCACTTTCTTTTTTAGTTTCATCTGGAAACATGGATTTGGTTTGTTGGTAGACAAAGGTATGCTTTTCATCAAAATTTAAATACATTATAAAATTATTAAATTTACAAGGGAAAAAAAACCCCATTACTGAAAATTAATTAAATAACCCTAAATAATAACAAATCACAATAATAATAAAAATGGAGAAGATAGGGACAAGACAAAATGAAACATGAAAGTCTTTTGCCTTTGTTTCAGTGAACAAATCTCTGTAGGATGCTGGGGTTGTTGCGCGTGCAATATTACTTCCAATTTCCAAGTAATCTTCAAACTCTTCATTGAATATAATCACAACCAAAACCATTTTAGGCATTCTTTTCTAATCCAATGTTTTTTCAAATTTCGAACAAGTTAAAATAGGATGAATGGTTTGGAATGGTAAATTGACACAATCATACTAATTGGGTAGCATCATTTCATGTCTCCCACAAAGTTCGGGGATGATAAATATCAAAATTTCAACTAAAAACTTGAGAGACACTGGAGGCCGTAGGTATCACTTCAAACTTGAAATGGGAGGAGAAGGATCCCAGAGTACAAATGCATATGTTTGTCCCTATTGGACTAGAAGTTATATAATGTTGGAGTCGTAAAGGATTTTAGGGGATGGGGATCTAAAATTGATATTGTAGAGAGAAGAGGTGAAGATTTGAGAAATGATGAAGGTTGGATATGGTTTTGTACTGAGGGTAATGGCCCAAAATGGACACGTGTCAGAAAAAGGAAGGAGGTGGGAGAGGTAGGTGGCACGTGGTGGGTTCTTCTTGGGGGAATTGGATTTATTGAAAAAAGAGAAGAATCTAAAATTGGATCTTCTTTGGGGTTATCTGTCGAGCTGTCCAAGGCTACAATGTCTAAAGACGTACGCACACTGACTCCACCAACAACTCTTCTCATGCCCTCCTCCCTATTAATTCCCCCTCTCTCTTGAGCTCCTCATATTAAATTCTCCAATTTACATTTCAACGTTGATATGAAAACTAATTAAATCCCAACATTTTTATGTTTGGTAAAAGAAATTTACAAAAACATAACAAATTAACTAATAAGTGTTTTAATTATTCTAAAACATCTTAGAAATTATAATAAAGCTACGTTGACTTATTTAAAAATTATAAAGTGTTTGAATTTTTGCTACTAGAAATATATGACATTGACATTCTCAACCTTTTGAGCCTAAGATTTGACAAAATTTAAAAGAATGAGACGTTTAACCATCCATGTGATGATGTACAAATTGAGTTCTACTACTTTGAAGCATATTAGAGAAGATAATCGATGGCCTTCTTGGTTTGACTATAAAAATAAGGTCTATGAGTTGTTGTTTAGACTAGTATAGTTCGAATCTGGAGAGATTTGATTACTTGTAATTTGACTTTGTGAAATGGGGATTGATGAACCTAGTTTGAGTGAGAAGGGTGGGATCTATGGTACCTAGTAAATAGAATAATGACCCGAGAGATTAATAGGCATGTGTGATGTAGAAATGTGCTCATGTGTCAATTTAACCTAAAATAAAAGACTTTATGTGGTTAGGAAAATATGTGGTCAATTACATGTTGTGTGATTTTGACTCGACTCGATATGTCATTATAGAACTATAGTGGTATCACATTTAAATTGTGACTACAACCCCTACAAAACTATATGTTATTATCAAAAAGTCACATGCATGCCTATTGTCAATTGTATATATGTAAATCTGTTGAGCTTTTATCCTTGTCGGTTACAAATTAGTTATATTATATACAAATATTCTTAATCCTGATGTATTTGTTGAGTAAGAAATAAAACGACTAAGCTCTTTGCTGGAATGTAAAGTAAAAGATATATTTTATGGGTATCATGAACATGTATGATGCCTAGTGTGTGTTTGACTATATCAAAAGTTATTAATTGATCTTCTTGTCTTTTCTCCTTTATCTATACAAAGATAAGTAAACTCTTCACCACAAGTCGTTATAACTCTTTAAATTCGACAAGTCGTTATAACTCTTTAAATTCGACCTAATTACTTTAAGCTTTGTGGAATTTTTGGCAAACACAACACATTTGTCCAACATGATCTCTATTAGAATATGTCGGCAAACCCTAATTGTACGAGTCTCCTCTAATAACATTAATCTTATTCTTTTTTTTCAAAAAAAAAAAAATCTTGTTGCTTTAAAAAAATATGTAAAAAAAAAAATCATCTCTCTTTTCTGTATATAAAGTCAGAAGATTTTGTTTTGGAAAGATGTTGAAAAATGAATCAAGTCATAGATATTGATTTGAAGGCTGGTCTATTTTTGAAAAAGAAAAAAAAAGGGGAAATCAAAACATATGCTTGACTTTTTTTTTTCTTTTATTGTAAATAATATGATAATAACTTTTACAAAAATCTTTTTTTTAATTAGAATTAATTTTCATAGCATCCATACAAACTTGTTAATTAAAACCATTTTTTATTATTATCGCCATAATTAAAATATACACAGTTGATAAATCCAGATTTATTTATGATAATTATTAAGAGGCCATTCATGTAATTTTTTTTTTTTTTTTCAATTAGAGTTATAAACTATGATATAGTTTATTTTTTAATTAGGTTGGATATAAATGTAAGTAAAGAATTTAATGTTTTGTTCTTTAAACCATGACCATTGATACATAGATTAGAAAAGCATATCATATCATATCTTTTAAGGTTATGTTATCTATATATATTAGAATAAAACAACTTTGATATGAATTAGAAGGATATGGAGTACTTGTAAGAGTAGTTGACATGATATTTGAAAACCTTGAATCGTATGGTTTGTATTAAAGTAGAATATATGGTTTTGTTTTAATTATTTTGTAGGCTTTATTATTATTAAAGCTAAGTTATATATTAGTCATTTAATAAATTAATGGAAGGAAAGAGCCTAAAGTCTAATATTTAATGTTTCACACATTAAAAAGGAGAAGGGAAGAGAGATGTGTGAGGGAAGGTGGTGGAAAATTAATGGGGGACTTAACCCACAAATAATGCACCTTTCAAACATAACATCACTCTTTATCCACAATGTTTTGTTTCACATAATATCCCTAATCTACTCTCTTCTCTTCTATACCCCTTCCTCTTTTTTTTCCATTATTACTTTACATAGATAAATCGTTTTAGTTATATGCTCCGATTGTTTTTCTTTTCTTTCGAATTTTTAAAATTAACCTAAGAATAGTTTAAACAACTCGATTCAATTCTAAGTGAGAAATTATAACCCTCTTTTGTGCTTAATTAGTTGACCCCTAAATACTCTTTTACTTAGGAATCGTAGTGTATTCTCTTGAATTGATACCACATCCATGCAAATACTCTCACATGGTTTAGTTTTGATCCACGTGCGAGTTCCAACAAACACATGTTTAATTATTTATCTTTAAAATTTGAAATTTCATTAAATATAAGTCTCTAAATAGATTTTTAAACTTTTAACTATGTGTTTAATATGATCTTTGACCAGCTTTTTTGTTTCAAAATTCACAATTCTAGTTATTTAACAATGTAGACATAAAATTTAACTCTAATTAACTTGTTTAAAAAGTGATATATTAGAGATTAATTAGTATGTAATTGGAATTTAATAAACTAGTTGAAATGATTGTGATGAGAAATAGAGGTATTAGAGATTAGATAATGTTGAATGTTGATGAAAACCAAACTTATAGATTAGCATTACAAAACCACACGTGCCAAATAGTTGGGTTTGCATCATTTTCAGTTAATGGCATCGCTATCACTCACATATCAGTTATCACTAAACTCACTTAATTAACCATTTAAACAAACTTAATTAATTTCTAGCTTCATTCTAAAAACAATGTTAAAATTACTCTCAACTATATTGTAGTATTCTTTTTAGTATTGTTGATTAAATTATTCATCATTTTTATATCTTATTGCGGTTTTTAAAGATAATTGAAAATCAACTTAAAATTTGTATCATAACTTTGAGATTAAATGTTTTTTTTCTCTTCATTGTAATTGTAGATGATGTCATCGCGTTCGTAGTTAACCACTATTCTTTTTCTGATTAAAAAAAAAAAGACACCTTTTTTAAATAAGTTGTGAATATGAATATAAATCAATTGATATAAACTTATCAACTTTAAATTTTGAAATTCAACCCCACTTCAACGATTGTCATATCAAAAAAACTTCTTATATAATATGAAATATCACTTTAAAAGTTTTTTTTAAATAAGGAGTTGTGTGATTTATAGCATTAAATCATTTTATAAATAAACTCATGGAAATTTATTAGATGTTTAGAATGCGGAGATCATTGTTATAGTTTGTAAACTATAATAGTTTGTAGGTTACGTTATAATAGTAAATATGTGTTTAGGATAGTGAATACTTGGTATACATATAGTTGGAATTCGAAATATAGGAGGATGAGCTGTTATAACCTAATCCACGCACTTGGATATGAATCCAAACACCTCATTTGGTCATGATTGGTTTCGTTTTTTGTTTTTTGTTTTTCTTCTTTTAAATTAAACTTATAAACAAGGGATAGTTGCAAATGTAGCAATTATATTCAAAATAATTAAGTATATAGCAACATTTTAAAAAAATTGCAAATATAGCAAAATCTGTTAAAATCTATCAATGATAGGAGTTATCACCGATAGACCATGTAGCAAATGTTAGTCTATCACTGATAAACCATAAGAGTCTATCAACGATAGAAGTGTATCACCGATAGATTTTGCTATATTTGCAATTTTTTTAAAATATTGCTACATACTTAATAATTATTCTAAAAATTGCTACATATTATAATTACCCTATAAACAATACTTTCACTCATTATTTTTTTTCTTTTTTTTTTTAATTACTCGAATATTTTCATAGATCAAGTCTAGATTTGAAAAAGAAATTAATAACTTGTTTCTTTAAATTTAGCCAACATTTAAATGCTTAGTTAAAAAAAAATGAAAACTATAAAGAGACTCAAGAAATAGAGTTTAAACCAATTACTTTAGTTCCATTTTATAACCATTTTAGAATTTGGAATTTGGCTAATTCAACCACTGTACTCGAGAAAGATGGTGTACTCGAGAAAGATGCAAATCATGGTAACTAACAGGAAAATTGACTCGATCTTAAGGGAGAAAAACGAAAAAATGATTACCAAAACGATATCTTGATAAATTAAATTATGTTGAAATTAACGATGGAGTTACGTAACATAGGAGCTCTCGAATAACGGGGGAGAAAAGAAAAGGTAGAAAATGGCAAATAAGGAAGGGACCCAATTCATAATTTGTTGGAGCAGATCCAGCTGGAGTGTATCTCTCAAAGTGAATTGAATTATTGGATATGTAATGCTCCAAAGGCCATGGCTTTCCCACAAGCAACTCAGTCAAGATCATCACACCTCTTGTCTTCTCCATTATATAACTTATCACACCTTTCTTCATTTCTTAACCCTAAACCTCACTTTTTCTTTTCTTTCTTAAACCGTTTCAATCATTCATATACAAACATATATAATTTATAACAATTTCATTTCGATCTTCAACTGGATTTGTTTTGTTTACTCTTATTTGAGGAGTACTTTTAGGTTTATTAAAAATGTGTCAATTTCAAAAGTTCATTCAAAACTTTATCTATTACGTATGAACCACACGTTGAGTTAAGATTTTCTTCAATCCACTTTTATACTTTATGTTGTCTAATTTGCCAAAAATCGCTTTTTTTCGGTGGAGTCTATAGAAATTATTAAAATGATGTATTGAAAGTATTGATGAACAAAGTTAGGAGACATTGAATGACAATTGTTCGAGTATCCTCCGATAGAAACCAGATATGATCTGCCTTTGTTTGAATATTAGTAATGACTTTTCTTCCGTCTCTATCTTGTTACTATTTGAGGTCACTTTCAAGATTTCCAATCTGTCATCCAATAGCCAATTTTTCCTTTTGATGACTCCAAGATTTTTCTTTTTTTCTTTTCAGATAATCTTAAAAGAAGGAATAAGAAAAAAGATGAAATACTTTTTTCAACTTTCAAGTAAAAGGAGAAAGTTGAAAAAAGAAAACTTAGGAACAAAGAATAGGAGAGGAATAAACCCAATCAGCCAACAAGATTCCTAAAGAAGTCCAAGAAAGAAGGGCCCAGCCCAGACGTCTGATTGGCCCATAACATCACCAAATGGGACCCATTGTATTGTTGTGAAGAAATTTGTTTTTATATACTGCTGCCTATTATTGTACTTCTCTGGTCCCTTTCACTATAAGTGATGTGGGAATGGACGAAAATAAACACGTGTTCTTAGGTCAAATTACATTTCATTTTCTATGCTATTCAAAAATTGTTCAATGGGGTGAAACCTTGATATCAGCAATAAAATTCAAATGCGTTAAAAAAGATAGTGAATCTCACGTAATTTTCAAATAGAAACAGAGATGGACTGCACAATTCATTCATTGTGATTACAAAATACAGATGAAATGGTGTTGGAGTTGCTTTCGGATAAACAACAATAACAATAAATGTAATATGACATACCAACCTTCAATTAGGATAAATGAAACAAAGAAGCAGAGGAATGAAAAAATGAAACTGAACCATCATATTTATCATACCAACTTCAATTATTTGAAAACAATTACTAAAGAATGAAAGACATTAAATGCCAATCAATTAATATGTACGGATATAGCCAGCAACAAACACTAAAACTTGAGATACTACATTAGTATTTTTTTTTTTAGACTAGAGTGACCTATTCTAACAAGGAAACAATATTTAAGAAGCCGTCGAATCATACTCTAAAAATGTAAAATAAATAAAAATAAAAGGTAAAAAATAAGAAGAGTGAACAATCTCAAGAAAGGAAAACCAAATGGAAAATGGGAAGTCATTGAAATAATTAAGATGTGCGTTGATGAGCAGCAGCAAAATAGGCAAGCTGCAAGTTACTTGGAAGGTATGGCCATTGATCAATCAAATTTATCAATACTTCTCCTACTACTATCCTATCTGTGCTCTCTATGAGGATTCTGTCATTTTTAAGTTGATTCTCTCTTTAAATCTTCTCGATCAAATGATACATCTGATGAAAAATCCAACAAATTTAAGCTCTTTCGCTATATGAATTTTCAAGGACGGGAACCCCTGGACCATATATCAAACGGCATCGTTCGTTAAATGAACCAACGAGTTTTGAGACGACCTCCTTAAAGAACACTGAAGCCACCTGAAAAAGAATGAGAAATCATAAGTCTATGCAATAAGAGAATAATAAACACATCCTCAATGTATTTATTTACTGATTGAGTTTTAAAATAATCAAGATAGAAATTCTGACTAGGAACTTTTAGGTCGAGGTATAATGACTTGACCAATTGAGCTATAATTTAGTTGACGATTATAAACGAAACAGTATAAAACCATAGGGTCAATTAGTAATTTTGAATTTTGTTAAAAGCAGCCACTGGGTGGGTTGAGATGAGGTTTCCAATAAAATTGTTCGAGTTGATGCTTTCAGCTTTCAAGCTCATAATAACAGGCAAAATAAATTTGCAAGTTTACGTGTTCAAGGCATAGCTGGCATTTCACTCGATGTTAGAAGACAAAAATTAAGGAAAACAATTTCGGCCACTATTCATCAAAGTTATACTCTTACCACAGGTAAGCCACAAAGCAAAGAATGCTCCATTATTGTTATTATTACCTTTTTTAAATTGAAAAGTCGGAGACTAAATGCTAGACTTAGCCAGGAGTCCGTTGCATTCCTACTCAACGCCCATGATATAATTGAAATTTGTAATTGAAGTCTTTTTGAGAAAGGATGATTGAAGAGGGTGAGAGCTTTACCTGTCGATAAAGTGGTGACTGGAACTTGAAATCTACTAAAAAGTAAAGGTTGCAAGTCCCTGGAACTGGTCCTGGATTGAACTCCCAAGTATTTATCAAGTGGTCGAAAAGCGCACTTCGAGATACTGTGGACTGTGTGAGTGGAAAGAGAAACCAAGACATCAGTGCAATGCTATTAAACAGCAATGGACAATCAAGGGTGAAAATGACATTCAAACCATTGTTTTAGTCTTATAGATACAAATATGATATATCAATAATTTTAATCTAATGTGCACACGAATGCAAGAATAGACAGTAACGAAAACTGAGAATTGAAGGAGAACATTCTTGATTTAACAATTACAACAAAGAAAAAGTGAATATTCTAACATTGTTCAATAATTTAAAGCGATCAGGACAACAATATTAACAAGGCAAATGAAGGCTCTAATGGCAAAAGGAGAGTGCTTGCTCTAATTATGTGAGCGAAGGCAAGAAAACTGTCTTCTTTATAGGCAAGCCTTTAAAATTCAATATATTTTTGTTTTTGCTGCTATGGCAGCACAAATTGAACATGTCCCTTGACTAGCTTTTGAACTTTTTTTTTTTTTTTTTTTTTGGAATAAGCTTTTGAACTTTTAGAGAAAGATTTGGAAAAGAGAGAAGACTGGAGAGAGTTAAGAATTTTTTAAAAAAATAATTAAAAAAGGGGAGAAAGAGGGAGGGGGAGGGGGAGAGGAGGAAGAGAGAGACAACAAAACCAAAGAGGGAGATCAGGAGTCCAATGGGATGGAGTGCTCTTCCTCATACAGTGTGACTGAAGGCATTAAGAAGACTTGTCCCTATCCACATCCAGCCTCTAAAATTCCAAACAATTTTTTTCCTCGTCTAATAAAGACTTGTTACTTTCTCATATCAAAGTTGTTTTTTTCCTCGTTCAAAATCCAATTTACAATTCAAAGCAGTGCTCTCAGGATTATAGAGCGCAAGCTTCCTACTTAAACCCTTCAAAGATAACACTACACAATGCTGCCTGCAACTAGAATTCTAGATAGACTACAACAACATCAGCGATATGCTGTTGATTAGCTATATATCAGTGCCAGTGGCAACGGTAAAACAAAAAGTGGCCATGTAGGAGAAATGTCACAGACATATAATTGTTTCTCAAATATGTCCAATATTCTTGATTTACCAACGTGTCGGCAACAATTTAAAAATGCCAACAAATTTCACCTAACATATTGTAAAAAAAGAAAAAGTTTCCTTCTTATGGATGGAAGAAAATACAAACAAATCTGGAACAAAATCAAAACCAAGCATGTGAAGTAAATGTGTGAAGGCATGATCTAAAGGTCGATGTTCAAAAGCATGCAGCCTGTACAGCAACATGGCTCACGCTTTTCTTTTTCCTTTGACCAAAGTCTATGTGCACTTAAAGCTAGGGATTAATGTTAAGATTGTAAAACCTGATATATACGATTAATGAATAGATTATGAAATCCCACATGCTTAATTCCTCTAAATAATACTGCAAGATAAAAAGAATTCTACACCGCCTAATATTTCCAAACTTCTTGGATTTTTTAAGCATCCACCACATCGCATGCCACCCAATGTAACACAAACATAAACTAATTGACACCCTAAAATTCTAGGTTTTCAATATCAACCACGTCAATAACTCCACTAGCCAGTTGAATGAGTTACCAGTTCGGTATGAGAAATTCATGATACTGTCTACAAGTTATTACCTTTATAGATTTTGGTCTGTTCATCTCTACGTGTGAAATGTAACTCTCCACAAGGAATTTAAAGCCAATCTCCAGTTCAGCATCAAACGATCCATCAGGATACTTTTTGAGTACTTCAGACCGCTGGCACCAAGGAACAAAATCATGGTACAAATCTACAGCAGCAACTACATCAAATAACTGCTCCGGCGAATACCTAACAACAAATTAAAAGATGTAATTAGCTCAGGAACAACCGCTAACAATGAAAAGTAATAAAATTTCACGATCAACTGATTTAATTGGCCAACATCAAACGTAAAAGGAAGGAAACTAAGCCAAATACCACCTCAAATGCTTCAGATTCTTCATAGCAACATAAAATAAAAAAACCCTAATCAACAAAGCCAGTTCAATGTCACCTCAAATGCTTCCGATACTAATGTTTCCTCCGGTAGGTAGCTCCTATTCTAACCAAACGAAAACAGAGAAAATCACATGCCATAGATAGCGCAGAAGAAGATAAATGTGTTTACCCCATTACGCGTCTCTCCTCATAAATTTTAGACAAAACGCCGGTCTCTGCCCCGTCTCCACACCCAAGAAATCGCCTCGATTGTACAGCACTAATATCACGAAAGTTCTCGGAAAACACCTTACGATCCTGATCGAACAGTCCATGAATCGACAAAGTCTCAACACCGGGAATACACCTTAAATGTCGAACGTTTCGATACTTCCACGGCTCGGCATTACACCTTGCGTATCTGATAGCACGTCTGATACCACCTCTACGTGAAATCAATGATTCAAGAATCTTCGAGGTTGACAGAAACGGCGGCATTGCTGTCCTAGGTGATAAAAAAAAAAAAAAAACTCGAATCTCTCTACGCCTGCAAATTTATCACACAACCTAAGCAACGATTAGGCACTTCCTGCCTCTTCTCGCAAACAAAATACAAATCGGGAACGAACGAAATTCAAAACCTAGGGATTCAATTCAACGAAACAAAACAAAAAGAAGAGTACTAACTCGATGATTTCAACGAAGATTTGGCGGTAAAACAATCAGGAACAAATTTTTCCTTTCGAAGGGCTTCAAATGTGGAAGGCAGATTATTACTATTCCTGATTTTGCCGTTCCCTTTGTATGAAGGAATAAGAAAAGAGAGAGATGGAAATTGCGGAACCGAACCCGACCCGAATAGAAATCCAATCCGTCCACGATCTGGACCGGCGATTAGGTGTAACTGCCCACGTGATTGATCATCGATGGACGATTATTTGACCCGGAAAATGCCGCGTGGAATTTAAAAAATATTCAATTTTTGCGGTTCTAAACTTAAATATTTTTTGTCCACAAAAGACAAAGATCGTAACCCGATCTTGCATGATTTTCTTGTTTTTCCCTTTTTGGATTAATTGGAAACCAAGATAGCTACCTTAAAAATTTTAATACCAAACTCACAATTGAATTGAATGTGGCATGCTGTGACCTAATTTTGTTTTTAGGAAGTAGATAGTTTGGGTCTACGGTTCAAATGGTCTTCCAAGGCCGAGGTCAAGCCTTCCAATTTCATGATCAACACATTATTGTTCTAGTAGTCTAACTCGTTTGACTTGATATCAAAATTTTACTAATACAACTCTTGTAGTAAGAACTGTCTAAATTCTTTTTATTTTGTGGGTTATGACATATGAGTACTAATTTATCTCAAATTGAGTAATCTAACAGCCCCTTTTAATTTTTGTATTAAAAATGGTATCTTAAAGTAAATATATTGATATAATTTCCATTCACATTGGCATGTGGACAACTCCAACCATCAATTTATTTATGGAGGGCAAAAATCTCAACTAAAAAATATGGTTTCAGAATTCACATTTTATTGACTCGTTGTATCAATTTCATATTAGGTAAGAAAATAATATTTGAACTTCCGTTCTCTAGAAAAAGGTTTAATTGAGAATTCAAATGTTTGGTTATGAGGTCGAAACCCATCTAAAGAAAAAATGGAGAAAAAAAAAGTGCAATGTTAAAAAAATCAACTGACCACTAAACATGACCTTAAAAGTATTTTATCAAAAATCAAAACATCCAACTCACAAGATTAGCCTCTGACTTTTGTCCGGTGTATATTCTTTTCCAATTTCTCAAAACGAAAATTTACTAATGTCGTCTCTTCAGGTTCTTGTCAACCACAAAGATTGAAACAAATTTCAAAAAGAAAAATCCAAACCTGTGAAGGAGAAATGACCAATCGCAGGCTATAGGGAAATTCTTGTTATCCTCATTTAATGGACAACGCAAAGGAAGCAAAACGATGTGAATAAAACATCTATTTCAATTGACAAGGAATCAATTGCCCAATAAAAATCTTGTTCCAATAAATAAACTCATGAACAGTTGAGGAATAAAATTGAAATTTTCTTACTATTTCATTTCGAAAGACTAGAATAGATGTTTCATAATCTTGATGAACCAAAAGAAATATGTATATATATACACACACACAAGTGATGAATGGCAATACCATAGACATCTACCCAGTCAAAATCATAATTGCTGATGTACTAATTACTATACGTAACTTCAGGCAACCGAAGGTATTAGGTAGTAGAACTTACATTACCAGACAAACCCAAGAACATCAAGATGAGCATTATTGACTTCACCAACAATCTCTCATCTATAGCCCTTCCCGAGTTAGAAAAGTAGTCGATAAGTCTTTTGGCACATCTTGGCGACAATCTGGGATCTAGCTATCTTCTGGCTGTAAGATAATTCTTGTTAAACACCATCTCCTTTTCATGGAATTTAAGGAACAACCTAAAAGAAAATCAGTGATCATCTTTTTGGAGGAAGAGATGGAAGTTAAGTTGATATGACTTGAATTACCTGGTCATTGATCAAAGCATTGGTTTCTGATGTGTTGACCCTTTTGGCATTGCAATCCCTGCTTCCTTTTTCAACTTCTACAACTTCATCAACAAAGTTCTGATCCGAAACTTCTGCAGTATGGCAATCATTTGTAGAGCTTAATGTTATAACAGTTATTATCATCTAAAATAAGTTAGTCTCACATTAGCGAAATTACGATTGCCTTACAATTTGCAATAAAAATCATAATTGGGATTTGGACAGAGCTGATTGCAATAAAGAGTTCAGTTTCACTTAAATTGTATCAATTTGTTTTGAAACGGAAGTTTCTGGTAGTAAATACCAGATACTGAGCAAACATCTTGCAATGTAGAATCACTAACTAGCGAACTTAAACTTGATAAACTAAATTACAATTACAACCAAGGGGAGGCACAAATCTGTCAATAAAATATGGATGATATATAAGGTCTGAAGCCAAAAGATTTACCTTTATTACTGCTGATATATTGCTGGGACAAATCAGAGTTGGAAGCACGTATAGGTCCTGAATTATTAGCTGCTTCTAATGACAACGAGTTCCTTCCTCTTGAACCGATAGCTTGACTTTTGCAAGCGACATTTTTGTTTTTACGAGCAGCTTTGAAGTGATGTATCCAAGGATTATGTGAGAGAGCTTGGTATTCATTCAAAAAATTTGATCGAGATTCAGTTGGTTCAAAATTAATGTTCTTCCAGCTGCCTCGTCGAAGAACCTTAAACTGAATAAACAAAAGCAAGAAATGAGCAAATTGAGAATTCACAAGCCCATGATCAGAAAAGAGTTAAAACTCGTCAAGAAAAAGCAATTGGTATTGAACCTGGCCAAAATGTGAATGGACGTGAGAGGCGGACTGGCTTTTGCTGAGCAATTTTGTCCGCGAAGAATTATCCTTGCTGGGGCAGGAACCAACGGAATGCCCAGAATCAAACATTTGGCTGACAAATGATGCTTCCATGGATTCAAGAAACAAATGGTGCTTCTCGTCGGTCCAATCAGAAGGTACAGAATCCGTCATATGAGTACCCTAAAACCGAAACCGCATTATCAGCAATTCCGGCGGAAAGTACATGGTCTTTTTTAACAAATAACGGAAAAACGCTACTATTAGTGATCTTAAGCACAAATCATAATGTTGAACAATCAAAACTCATGCTGAATTTCCAGAATTATTCTCCACAGTTTCAAACCCCTTACACGCCCTAGTAATTCCATCGACAAAGGGCAAGATCGATCCAAACAGAGCCGAACAAAATACAAAACAAAAACCTCCGGTCATGAGAGGTTAGTGCGAAAGAAGAACTGTATTCTTCCACTTGCTCTTTCTTTCAATTGTTTAATTCGTATATATACATATATGTGTATATATATATATTCACTTTTAACACGAAAGTAGAGAGAAACAGTGAAGTAACGGTGACATAGCATGAAATTGAAGATACGAAACATCACAGAAGCAAAACCTAATCGGAACAACAAAAAACATCAGAAACAACGATAATTGAAAAATATGAGAAAGAAGTAAGTAGGGTAAGTGCCCGGCTAGAAGACTCAATCGGGCGGCAAAACTCGGTAGACCCATCCTTGACGAATTCAGAAACGAGGGAGTCGGAACGAGCTTCTCTGGAGTTGAGATTGTCCAAATTTCGAGGCAACAACTCCATGAATGGGGAAGAGGAAGAAGGATTATCTCCAGATTTGCAATGGCGACAGAGAGATGAAGGGAAGAAAGATGGAAGCGGGCCAGTGGGAGAGATATTGAAGAGGAGAGAGAGAGAGAGAGAGAGAGAGAGAGAGGCGGTGTTTTTGGGACGAAAGAACCTTCACAGTTGTCATGGCTTTACACGTGGCAAGGGGCCTACGAGTGCCACGTCAACAAAGTGTTAATAGACGCTGAGAAATCGGGCAGATATTATCTGGACCAACTGAAATATCTTCCGCCCCCTTTTTATCACAAACTGTACTTCTTTACCACCATCGCACCTTTAATGCCCTAATTTAATTTTAAGGCAAAAATCACTTGACTATAGACCATAGATGTTCCATCATTTTAGACTCTTCATTATTAATTATATCCATTTAAATTTTGAAATTTAAAGTCATATTAGCTTAAATTGTTGTATCAATTTAAACACTAAGGTATGTTTGAGGTAGGGTTTTAGGAAGAAAATGGTTAGGAAAATAGATCAAACCATGTTCGGTTCAAGATTGTGATAAATGGGTATTAGAGTTATCTTAATCCCCAAATAACCCTATCTTCTAGTTTATTTTCTTTTCTTACAACCCTATATTACCATACCCAAATAACTCAATCCAAATTCTATTATTATTTTTAAAATTACTACAGCATAACCCTCCCTTCAAACACATATTTTTATAATATTCTTATTATAATCTCTCTCCCAAACACGTGCTATCATAATACTATTCTCTATATTCATTCTTCCAAACAAATATTACCATAACACTAACAATAATAACTCTTCCCTAAAAAACATATTATCATAACACTATGATTATTATAATCATTTTCTCTCATAACTTCTTCCCTCTCCAATCTAAATTTTCTCATATAACTTTTATGTATATGTATGTATATCAATTTAAACACTAAATCCAAATGAAACATAATGAAACGTTTAAATTAATACAATTATTTAAGATTGCATTTGGATTGTCTATGGAAAAAAATGTTTTTCAAAAATATATTTCTTTAAACACTTTCTTTAAAATCAATTTAAAATTTAAACACTTCCATGTTTTGGTAAATCTTTTTATAAGTGTTTTCTTTATATATTTTGGTGATCTCCCATATATTTTTTCTTCAAATTTGGTTTTGATTATTTTTCGATCTCAATTTTTAAAAATGCACTTTGAAAAGTTACCAAACACCTCAAATTTTTTTAAATTAATAGTTTGAGGTTTAATCGATCAACTTTCAGAATTCAAAGTTTAAATGGATATAATTATTAGTTCATAGTCTGAATTGATACAGACCACTATAGATCGTGGTGTAAATTGATATCTCTTACATAATCTTAATTATAAAAATTTATTCTAAAATATAATATATTTATACTTTCTTTCAGATCATAATAACAATAATTTAATTGTATTTCTAAAAGTTTTGTTTAAAACTCTTGTGTTTTTATAGATTCTTTTAAGAGGTATTTTCAAAAATATAAAAAAGCGGCAAAATATTTGCACATTCTGAAAACGAAAAAAGCTCATAAGTCCACCGTCTAAAATACAAAAATTGTCCTGTCAACAACGTGCCTATAATATATTTGGTACAACAACGCACGCTTAATACATTTAGCACACGATCGTTTAGATTTGGCTGTTTGGTATACGTTTAGATTTCGTTACAATTTATTTTGTCAATTCTATCGTTCAATTTTGTTAATTTAATTTGGTTACGTTTAGATTTGGACCCAAATTTAAACGTTTTTTTTTTTCAAAATATGGTAAACGATCGTTTAGATCGTTTAGATTTGGTTATAATTTACTTTCGATTCTATCGTTTAATTTTGTTACACGATTGTTTAATTTGGTTACTGTTCACACGAGATTTCTGAAGAAATTTGGTTCGTGGAGTTGAACTTGTGTTGATGTTGTATTTATGTTGATTTGATGGGATGTGGTTCGATATCTAGAATTTGATCCTGTGATTCTCTCTCGATTGGATGCTTACGCTTGATTTGAGGAAGCGAAGCACGTGATGTTTTTGAAGTTGGAGTCTTGGAAGAAAGCTTGTATCTTCGAAGAAGCTTCAATCTTCGAGGATGTTCTTGAAGTTGAAGCTTTGGAAGAAAGTTTGGATCTTCAAAGGAGCTTCAATCTTCGAGGTGTTCTTGAAGTTGGAGACTTGGAAGAAAGTTCGGGACTTGGAAGAAAGCTTGGATCTTCAAAGGAGCTTCGATCTTCGAAGGTGTTCTTGAATTGAAGACTTGGAAGAAAGCTTGTATCTTTGAGGGTGTTCTTGAAGTTGGAGTCTTGGAAGAAAGTTTGTATGTTCAAAGAAGCTTCAATCTTCAGAGTTGAGGAGGCTTCTATCTCTTGGAAGAATCCTCTCTAGACCTTATGGAGTCAAAAATTTTCAACCTCCACAAATGAAGAGAACTCCTCTATTTATAGAGTTCCCTAGTAGGCTTTTATGGACTTGAGCCTGTTCTGGTCCATGGACCATACCCATGGGCTCAATCACATGAATTTGGGTCATATTTTATTTTAGGCTAAATTAAGCTTATTTTTAGGACTCAATTGAATTTTAGTATAACTAAATAATATTTAATTGAACAAAAATACTTAATTTGACCCAATTGTCATAATAAAGACACGTGACATCATTATAATTGTCCAATTTGTCCTTAAATTTAATTTGGGACCATGCCAATTTTTAGTTAATCTCAAATATAATTATTTTAGTAAATGACGTGGCAATTTGTGATTGGTTCCAAAATTTCTTATTCAACAATTACATTTAATTTTTTTTATAGACGATGGTTTAGATTTGATGGTTTAGATTTAGCTAAACGATTTTTTTAAATTCTTTTGCTACATGATCGTTTATTGTTTTATACGATGTTTAGATTTGACTCAACGATTTTTTTAATTCTGTTGGTACACGATTGTTTAGATTTGTCGATTTATTTTTTTTACACGACCGTTTACATTTAACTACTCTAATCTAAATGATTTTTTTCAAGATATTATATATATATATATATATTATAAATAAAATATCTTTTGGAGTATAGAAATTAGAAATATAGTGTTGAAAAAAAAAATGAATATTATTTAATACAATAGATATTATATAATAATGTTTAAATATTCTATTTTGGTGGATGCGTTTAGACTGCGCTTAATCTCGCTCAAATGCTAAATAAGGTGTAAATTCAAATAGTTGGGCTCAATAGTTAGATTCATGGATCAATTAAGCTCAATGTCACTTAAATTCATTGAAAAAATATACATAAAGGAGTTTTCTTAATTTGAGTGAGGTAGAAAATTTAGATTCTAGAGAGTTTAAAGAAAATTTTCTCAACCATAAGAATACTCTCTAGCTCTTAAAGTTGAACCAAATAGGCTTTGCTTCCATACATTAAGTAATCAAGAGATAATTAAAGGGTTAAATTATAGAGATCGAACCACATATACATCAATCTACATCAATAGATGAAAAACGTTTATTTGAAAACCGCAGGTGAAAAATTATATTTTTGTCCTATGATAAATAAATGGATTATATTATTGTCAAAGCATTACAAAAAGAAGTAAAATCCATGTATTTCTATGTAAGAAATTGAAATTTCCACGAAGACTTGTTTTTAAAAAATTGAAAACAAGTAAAAATATAATGATGTTTTTTTTTTATACATGTTGGTGTATAAAATTTTTTACATGTGCTTGATACCAAATTTACTTCTTTTTGGAATGCTTTGGTACACAATCTTTTTAATTATGATCTAGATTTGTTTACACGATCGTTTACATTTGGCTACTCCAATCCAAATTGATTTTTTTTACAAGATTCTTTATATGATTTTTTATTTTTTTTACACAATTGTTTACTTTTTTTTAAACGATCGTTTACATAAATGATTTTTTTTCACGATTGTTTACTTTTTTACACGATCATTTACACTTGGTTACTCCAATCTAAATGATTTTTTTCAAGATTCTTTATACACCATCTTTTCTTATTTACATGATCGTTTACACTTGGCTACTCCAATCTAAATGATTTTTTTCAAGATTGTTTATACACTATCTTTTCTTATTTACACGATAGTTTACATTTGGCTATTCCAATCTAAATGATTCTTTTTTATATTTTGCTATTTTTTGTATACAATGTAATAAAAAGAAAAGAAGAAAGACGATGGAAAAACAAAAAAAAAAGAGAAGAAAAACGATAGAAAGATTAAACGACGTAAATAAATAATTGAAAAATAAGAAAGATAATGGAAAGAAATTGGAGAAAAAAATAAGAAAGAAGAAAGACGAAATCGCAGTAGGAAGACGATGAAAGAAATAGCGGAAAAGAAAGATGGAAGGACAAACCTGAAATATTTAAAAAATTGCTAACTTGATGTGCTTAACTTTATGCGCTTTGTTATTTAGGTCGTAAATAGTTTGGTGTTTTATTACATTTACGTAAGTTTCCCGCTGTTATTTTTATTTTATATTTTTTCATTTATGCAAGTGTTTTTTTTTAAATAGAACAAAACACAAAAACATATTTACACTATATAAAATAATTTTGAAAACAAAAAAAAAAAGCTCAAAACCCACAACTTGAAATGACAAAAATCGTGATTAATCGACTACACACACGTGTAAAAAGCAATACTTGATCATTAAGATATTGGTACACAATCGTTTAGATCTTGGTAAAACGATCTTGGTACGTAATTTTGTACCAAATTTAAATAAAATGACCGTGTATCGATATCTAAATAATCTTGATATAATATTTTATACTAATTCTAAACGATCTTATACCAAATCTCGATGATCTTCGTACATAATCTTAGACCAAAATTGTTTAGATATCAGTAGACAGTCATATAGATCTATCATTGATCTATTTGAGATAGATAATGATCAATCTGTGTCTGTCTAGAATAGATGGGATAGACGATTGATCGTTTAGATCTTAGTATATGATCTTGTAGTGAAAATAAAGAAGAAGAAGAAGGAAACAATACTTGATAATTAAAAAAATAGATGATGTCAAAGATGAAAGATGACAAAGAAGGAATAAATTATGGAAGATGAGATGAAGAAATGACTAACAAAAAAACATGAAATATGAAAAGGAAGTAATAACGAAATTCGAAACCAACAAAAGCAAATGTGAAATTTATAAAATAGTAATTTTATAAGCTTTTATTTTGTTTGTTTCACGAACCCTAAACATTTTTAGGTCTTGGTCTACTACGTACAATCCCAGAAGTAATGAAAGGACCTTGAAAATGGTTTTTCCATAGGCCCAAAAAGCATTTGGGCTTAGGTTTAGAGGCCCATCTTTTTGGCTCCAAATCCAAATGGAAGGGCTTGGGTTTGGTTATAGCTCAGCATGAAACCCAGCCACAGCCACAGGCCAGGGAATGCGGATCGAAGAGAAATTCTATAGAATCTCCATTCCATGAGATTGATGATAATGTGAGCGACCGTTAACAGTTCTTCTTCCTCCGTTTTCTCAAAGAATTGGGAGAAAAGCCATGCTCCGAAATCGCACACTACCATTTCATTCTCGATAGTTGCAATTTCAAGCTCCTTGTCTCAATTGATCAAGGGCATGTCCATGGCGTCCATTTTGACACTACTGCCATTTCCGCCCTTTCACTCTCTAAATCCAAACTTCTTCAACTCTTCACCACTGATCTTATGTTTTCCTACACACCCAATCAATTCGTTTCACCCATCTACTCGTGCCCTCAAAACTGGCCCTGAAGGCAGTAGAATTCGAAGCCATCAAGAATATAGTTCCGATTTGCTGCGGAAACCGGTTGTTCCACCGGCGAAGGATTTGGCTGGACCATCGGAGGATGACGACAGCAGTGAGGAGAGTGGAAATGACGAGGAGGAGGAAGTGGATTGGGTTGATTGGGAGGACAAGATTTTGGAGGATACTGTTCCTCTGGTTGGCTTTGTTAGGATGGTTCTTCACACTGGAAAGTAAGCAACCATTGTTTCTTTTTCCTTTTTTTTTTTTTTTTTTTTTTGGCTTTTTAACTGAATTTGAACTTCCTGGTCAAATAGAAATTATGCAACCATATTCTTAGTGAATTTTTAACTTGCGTTTGTTCAAATGAAAACGTGTCACTCGAAGATGAACGGAACTATATCATTTGAGATCGATGTTACGGAACTCCTATGGAATGTTCATCAATTTCCATACCATAAGGACAAGAATTACGAATACCGTCAATTAATCTCTTCGAAGTTCATTGGTTTTATTCAATTTTTTTTAATTTGATTAATAATTGGGATACCCAAAGACTTTGAATCTAAAAAATTGATGAAAAAAAAGGCTCTTGCAACAGTAGATACTCAACCTATGACCCTTAGCCCATGGATACTGCTTGCAGCTCTCGCAATATGATCTTTATGAAAAAGGGTTTCAAAATATGAATGATTAAGAGGACTTCTATATCTTCTTAAAAAGATATGTAGTCTAAACCGGTAGTCAAGTTATTATACCTTCTCTCTCCTACTTATCTGATTAGGTGTTCGTAGCATGTATGCTGTTATCTCTTAGTAAGAGTTTCAAGTTGCTATTATTTCAGCATATCTCCTCAGACAAAATTATAACGTTTTATAGTTGTTTTTCTTCCCTTGGATGCAATTATAATGGTGGATCACAAATCTGAAAGAGAATATTTTGTCTTGGATTCATTAGCATGATGAAGTAGAGTTTAATCTCCATTCGTTAATCATCTTTAATCATACACCTGCAGATATGAAAGTGGGGATAGGTTGAGACCAGAACACGAGAAAACAATTCTTGAGAGGTTGCTTCCATATCATCCCGAGAGTGAGAAGAAGATTGGATGTGGGGTTGATTATATCACGGTATATCTCTCTCCGTACATATTTGTACATGTCATGTGTTTTGAGCTTATTTTTAGAATTTACATTTATGTAAAATAAAACAACTAATTAGTACTCTAGCCTGTAGCCTCTTTTTCTATTTCCTTGGATGAAAGAAAGCTCGTCTTGAATCTGGTAAAGAAACTAAATGTTCACAAGCAAGTATTTTATTACTTCTGATGAGGCATGCTGATTATTGCTGTTGTTGAGATCAACTTCAATCAGTTCATGATCTATACCGTGGATTTTTTTACAAGCTTAATTTGTAATGTTAAAATATTTGTCTATACTGTTCATCAACTTGTAAAGATATAAATTGTTGTCGAACAGAACACTTCTAAGAAAGGAAAACTTTCTTTTCCTTCTACTTGTTATGTACATTATCTGTGGATTTTTTTTCTTTCTAAAAGACATGCTTCCTGTGATATAAATGAAGAATGCATAATGGCGAGAAGGCATTGATAAGTGGCAACGGTTTGAATCTTTGTTGAAACATTGTATTTTCACTTGATTGTATATATGTGATACTGCCTAAAGGGTTATACCTTGACTTGAAGAACCTGCTTATGGGCAGTTCCATGTTCGTTTTTAAACTATTTTCTTTCGTATTATACTGGGCATTGGATATACGCTGTATTTGTTAACTGAAATGACCATGGCAATTTTTTATTGGTGGTGTTGTGGTCGGCAGGTTGGATATCATCCTGATTTTGAAAGCTCAAGATGTTTATTCATAGTCAGAAAAGATGGAGAGTTGGTTGACTTTTCATATTGGAAGTGCATCAAGGGTCTGATCAGAAAGAACTATCCTCTTTACGCAGAAAGCTTCATTCTTAGGCATTTCCGGCGACGTAGACGCAATTTGCGTCGGTAACACCTGTAAGATCTGTTAATCATACTCTTGTATCATTCAATTTCAGGAATTCTTTGAATATCAAAGCTTGAGATTGACCAACCACGCTTGTGTGGTTCTCTTGTGTTTAATGACTTGAAATTAGCAAATCAAGATGGATATGGGGTGAATGTAGACTCTTGCTTAGTAAAATTCAATTTTGTAAATTCTAACGGTTGCCTCCAGTTTTCCTTGATCCAATTCATGCTTAGTCTCTCCATTTTCTCTATTAGCAGGAGTAAATGCTCAAGATCCTTGAACTTTATAGCTTTTTGTACTTTGGCCGGTATTGTGGTATTGAAACTCAATTGAATTGGGGTGGAGAACCCTTTAGTCCTGCATGGAGTTCATATCATATTAGGTAAATGAGTCGGATAAAAAATCTGCTTGTATTCGATCATGGCCAAAGCACAAAAAGTATACTGCAGTAAGACACAACTTCGCTTAACTTCAGCATTAGAGTACATATTGGTCATATGGGTACATTCCCAGCTTTTAACTTTGGACCTAAATTTTATGTTTCGATATGTCAGTGGAATCAATCAGATTTTGTCTTTTTTATGCAATGGTAGTGAAAAATGGAAAAATCTTGGTTGCAACTCATCTTTTAAAAATGTATCATGCGACGCTTTTTTCTTAATATTTTTCTTTGTGCGTAAAGGAGCATATCACTTGGGAGAGGGATGTGGGCAGTTCAATTCTTCGAACATCCTTTGCCTTGATGGGCTATTGAAACCTGTAAAGCTGTGTTCAATGACTTGTTCCTGAATTGGTGTCCATTTTTATTCTGGGGACTAAAGCTCGATATAAATAAACAAAATTCGGGCTATTTAGAAGTATTCTAAAATATACTTTTTCTTATTTCTAAAACCAAAATTAAGTGAATAACAAGTTTGGATAACCATTCTTCAAGTGGGGGTTTCGTAGTTTTGAAGTACACAATAATCCGTACCATAATAAATCATTTAAAAATAGCTTCTGTTCTAAACAAGACTACATAAAATTGAATGACAGCAATTTGTTGAAGTGGATCAACACAGAAGTAATTCTCTCAGTTGTTAAGCAATACGGTGGTGACTCGCAACATTATGAATTTCCATGACCTGAAAATTTATGCCTCAAAGCTTGTTAGTAATTCTTTCAAATCCCCAACTTCAGTTTACTTTGTTCCCTCTTGAAAGCTTCACCCCTTTCTCAAACTTCAATTGTCTTTGTTCCAGAGCTGCTATTCGAATGCTTGAGAACTGTATGTCTGTTGGCATTTTGGAAGAGCATTTAATACACGATCTCATTGGACATACACAGTTTCGGGCATTCTTATAGAACATTTCCAAATGCTGGGAACTACATCCATCAATATTTCAATACTGGAGAAACTGTCTAATAAAGAAATAATGCCATTCGAACTGTTCCACAACCAGCAGCAGCAGAAAGCGCTAAAATAATATTGAAAGATCCCAAGTGTTCTTAGCAAGGATAGCCCGGAGTGCATTCAATATCTTTCCAGGATATCATCTTTCTACGATCCCTTCCTCTAAACGATCTGGCATGTAAACTACCACTAACAGGTTTGCACAATCCAACGTCAATTACAGAACTACTCTTTCTTCTTTCCGAGGAAAGGGATGCCTCGCTGATGCAGTAGTTAAACAGCATAGCAAGACAGCGAATCTGATGAGACAATATATAGTTCTCTTGATCCAAAGGCAGCATCTTAAGTATATGGAGATTCACCTACAAAACCAAGGACACAAAACTATTAAATGAAAATTACCAAGTCAACAACCACTACTCGAGATCTGAAGAGGTTCAAATTCATAAAAATGCCAGTATGTCACCCATACACTTATTCACCGCTTAGAAAAAGTACTGGTTAATTAAGTGCTTTTAAAACAAGAAGATGATGGAGCTCGGAAATGTGAAACAAACTCTCCTCCCTTACCTCAGCTTCCATGGCTCGAAGTTCGTTATACCAATCAGAGTCATCACTCTCTTCACAGTTTTCTTCAGAATTCATTGTGTAGAGATTCAAAGTGAAGACAGGAGGCCTAAGAGGGTACTCCATGCTGATCTTAATCTGCCATAACATAATTGATGCCAAGATTCAGAAAATCAAAATTAGATTATTCACGTCTCAAAGATTTCATGCCACCAATGGAAGATTCAGAAAATCAATAAAACATTATTTTTGTAAAGAAAAAAAAAAAACATTACCTTGGCTTGCAATTTAAGATTTTTGGCAGGTTGCTCAGTGTTCCTGGTAAGAATAAGGCAATATTCCTTGGACCCATAATCTATCCATTTCTTTCTTGTTATGTCGTTGGAAGGAACAGATGCTACATCATCTGCTGCAAGCTCAGCTTGCACAGGATCATCCCGGTCACTGTCAACATCTATCATCAACTCATAATCTTCATCATGTTTATTGAAACTTAGCATCCTAGAGTAATTAGTTTGTGGTGTAATGCTTTTGGAAATTAAAGTCAACTGTTTGGAATGCTCAAGATTGGGTGTTCTTAAGGATGTAACTTCAGTATTATTTAAGATAGGCGTAGATGAAACAAGAGCAGGGAGTTCCCCATCTTCCCTAGCACTGTCAATCTCTTCTCTTGAAATACCAGATTTTCCAACCATATCAACATCTACAGGATCCTGAACTTTCTCTTTCTCCATTGTAGTCAAAGATGATGCCTGCTTTGTAGAGTAACCTACGAGCGACCAACCTTGCAAACAGCACGAAGGTTTATGTGAAACCCATGGGACCTCATCACATGTCAGAACTGGCCATTTGAGTTTTTCAAGTGAATCAAGCTGTTCCCTGTTAGTCAATACAAAAATCCCAATTTTTCAACACAAACTACAAACCACAAACCATACTTGGCTGAACTAGTGATCCTTCCACCACCCGAAAAAATTCCATTATGTAAAATGCAATAGAAGTAAAAGTAAACATGGGAAATATAGTTTTCTTGAGAAAATACAGTGTTAGTCACACAAGCATAGTGCATGAGATTGCAGTGATCAAAGCAACAAGACAAAGGATGGTTGATTTGATCTCTAAGCTACAAATCCATCTTCTATCATTCTTCGAAGTCATTCATAATCAAAAACTTTGAATACAAATCAATGACTCACACAAGAGCCAGCTGAGCCTTCTTCCGAGAGCGTAATCTTTGCACTACTGTCTGTATTCGGTTCTGCTGCCGATACATTGAGAGGCCCGATACAATATCACCTCTAACAGGTTCACCACTGACAGATTCTTGTGCACTCACCAACGGTGGCAATTCTGGCAAAAAATCAATCCCAGCCAAATGTTGGGCCCACTTGTATGGTCGAGAGGTTCTCTTATCACTAAATGCAAGTGTTTCACCAACAACAAGCTTGGCTGACTGCATCATTTAAAACAAAATAACATACAATCAAGGATTTCCCCTCTTTTTCGTTGAAAATGTAAGTTAGAGTAAGGAAGGGGGCAGAATAATCAAAACATATTAGGAAATTTCTGAATTCATACCTGGTGAGGCAGCTCAAGGCCAGTATCATCAGGGAACAAGTTGCATAAGATGTTATTCTCAGGACCTTCATGAGATCCTTCAATCCCAACACATATAACGTTCAACTTTAACAAGCATTCAAACTTCAGAGAAAGCAATTTCATTGACTTGGGTTCACATATTTCATTGTCATATATATGAAGGATGATTTTTAGGGGATGGACTTGATATATCCCTGCATGCTCAATGTTCACCTTAGCTGGAATCTTCTTTGGCCGTTTTCTCCTCCTTTGGCCATCATCGTCTTCGTCAGGGGCATCATCCTCCAACTTGTTGCTCTCAGCATTGTTTGATGAACCTAGAATATTTGCAATGACAGTATTATTATCTTTAAAAAAAATTAAAGGAAAAGTTATCTCTGGACGTTTTCTAAAAAATAAATATGATCTGCAATTTTCATTCATGTGATGATTTCAATGAATATCAATTCAATTCGTATGTATAGGCTGTACATTACATGACATGATGATTCAAGAAGAAGTTACTCAGTAGCATATGCATCCAATTGAACTATCTAAAACTAAAAGAATTCTGACAATACAAAAATTATCATATATGATATAAACATAACTATTGAACATATGATCCGACAGAAAATAAACACCCAGGTACCAGTTTCCTTATTCGCTTGATGGCGTGCAAAAGCTTGGGCATCTTTGATACTTCCTACTATCTCCAATTCTATATTTTCACCAAAGGCTTCCTTTTGTGCCAAGAATTGCGAGTAGATTACATACAGAGGAGGTGGAAGTAGCTCTGCTAGTTGGTGTTGCTTTAATTTCTTTGTCTGCAATATCCCCAACTGATTTTGCACGGGCAAGGATGCCTTTTTCAAGGACTTGAGGTGTGAGGGAAGACTTGACAAGAATTTCTTTCTATTAGCAATGACTTCTAGTAGGCTTTTCTTATGCTGTTCAAGTTCATCTCGCCGTTTGCAAAGTTCTTTGCGCTGATAAAACGACAGATATTAATACACTCAATGGTGACAATGGGAAATCAACATTTTCATTAAAAAATAAAATTCAACTATGTACGTTCACATACACAAAGGTGGAAAATTGGAACTTTCAAACAAAAACCCAAATCATGGAAAACATCATACATGCACCCACCCAGAAAAGGGAAAGGTTTAAGCTTAGTTATGATACAGGTTCGCAGTCATGATTCGAATTATAATGTTTAGGATGTTTTTGAGAAGTAGTCAAGGGCAAACAAGCTATAGCTAGATTGCCTGCAATTCTTAAAAATAGTAGTTAAGCCGATGGAATGACCAAAATACTCTTTTGAGAAACACATAATCGACCAAATGGTGATGCATCCTAAAATTTTTTGTATAGGAGATGATATTGCTTTCATCCTCTAATTACCAGAAACATTCTTGTAGCCGTGCTAATTAGTTCAAACAGACAATAATAAACAGCAACTCAAGGCTACCTGGAAAAGCTCATAGTCAAGCCTCTGCAGCATCAGATTGTGCGCGCTGTCCTTCGACCTCGTGGAGTTCTTAATGTTTTCGGGAGCATCCCGGAAAAACTCATCCTCAGAAACAAGTTCAATATCAGGATACTTTGATTTGAAGTCTTTGCATGCCTTTATTGCTTTAACATAGTGACTCTTTTCGTACATCAAGTTGTTAAGTTGCAGAGTCGTGAAGTCAACTGGAGCTTTTGCTCGCTCTGTTTCAGACTTCACTCGATCCTCTTCCAGCAGAATAGACCGATTTGCCTGTGAGCAAACATTATCTCAAGGGAGTCATCACTAGCAGTAATTTGAAACTGAAATATACTACATTACAATTGACGTTCGTAGTACCAAATAGAAAAATAAAAATTGGCATTTCGGACCAATGAATTTTGGAAATAGCCTAAAGCCCTAAAAGAGAGAGCGTATAAAACCAATAACCTGGCGAAGGGTTACGAAGTGAAGGAACATCTGGGTAACGAGTTCTCTGAGCTGAGTTTTAGGCTCGCCATGCTTCTTGATGGAGAGCATCTTGGTGACGATGTCTTCCACACAACTTTTGCTCTCTCGGAGCATTTCAAAGGGAGAAATTTTGCCCGTTTCGCTGTCTGGCGGCAGGGGCGCGGTCTCGTCTTCTATGAGCATTCCTTCCTCTATCTCCTCGTCCATCTCCGTAGTTTTTTGCCGCCTGATTTAGTCACCCCCAATACTCTGAAAGCCAAATTTGTATCGACCTAATACAAAAGCGACTCGGGAATGGCACGACGGGCGATCGGCTGCCGGTCGGGTTGCCTTTTTTCTTTTTCTTTTTTAGTAAAAAATCCTTATTATTATTATCCTCATTATTTTGTGACCTTACAGAGAACGAAACCTCAAATACCGAAATCGGATGCAACATAAACTCGACTATTCTTATTCTGACAACATTGATCGGTAGTCATAAAAGACTAATCGGTTAATATTATGAGCTTAAACTATACTCAAAACTAATTTGAGTTATCAAAAAGTTAAAGTTTTACAAGTGGTAAATTTAAATTATAATGAAATAAATTCATAATTTTACCCATCGAATTCAAGGATGCAGTAGCAGTGGTTAAAATTTAACAGCTACACACTTTATAATAATTCAACTATGCAAATTGTTTTTAACATTTACCTCATAAGAATATAGATTTGTCCAGCTCGACATGATACAAAATTTTGGTTGTATAACTATGCTAGATCTTTTTTATGCATTGTTGGTGATACGAAGTTTTGATTATGTATAGCAATGTTAGGTCTTTTATGTGGAATCTATGTTCTATGAATAAGTCGATTCATTGTCTAGCTCGAGTCACCTTAGTCGATGGAAAGTGAGGGTTATTTTGTTTCTATTTCCTCGATAGTTTATATTCGGTAGGTTTTCTTTTTACGATATGACACTCTCGAAAAAGATAAAAGTTAATTTTTCAAAGTGTATATTAAGTGTACAATGTGATCGTAAGTATGTTTGAATCATTTTTGCAATATATATTATTTATTTAGTTATACAGTAATTAGATGTGCGTATTAGGATACTAAAAGTACAAGTCCGTTGCACCGCCGAATGAGGGTTGCGTTATTTTAGATTTTTAGAAAGCTTCAAAAAATGGCGCATTGGTTAAATGGCGGTAGAAAGTTTGCCGTCGTAAACCGCTGGGCGTAGTTCTTGATCGGGGTTAGTTTCCTTTTCTGCTGACACAATGGGGTCTTGCAACGAAGAATCGGAAGATGAACCTGGAGTCTCTGCCATTAGGGCTCTCGGGTCTCTCTTTAAGTTGACCGAAGTCTTTCTCTGGTAACCGCTCTTTCTCGCCTCCATTATCGCCGGAAGATTAGGGAAATCTAAAATAGAAGAAAACAGCTGATTTTACTTTGAACACAAAGCTCTGTTTTACGTTTTTTCTTTTTCTTTTCGATTGTTTTGGTATTGACAATAATTTTAATGGTTGCGTTACAGGGACGATGAGACGGAAATAGCTAGACGACTGGAAAGTCGTGTAAGTCTCTAATTTCACTGTTTCGAATTTCAGCATTGATAATTATTGAATTCTGTTTGCTCCCTGGTTACTTTCCATCCTATCTACTAATTTCTTTGTTTGTTTTAACAAGTTAGCACTTGATGCTGATGATGCCAATAACGAAAAACCCGTGGAGAAAATCTGTTCTACAATCAGTGGCAAGTGTTTCATTCATCATCTCTCTGTAGCCTTTATTTCTTTAATTTTATTTTAAGTTGAGGTATTTGTGGCATAATCATGCATTTTGATTGATGCTATAGAGTCAGGAGTGCTTTTTTTTCGGGCAGGTATCAGCTTATTACCGGAGGATATCGAACTTACTGAACAGATGAATGCTTTGGGCCTTCCTCTTTCATTCCACACAAACAAAGAAGTAATTCAACATACAACTTCTGTACATTACTTGGGTTAAATTATGATATTCCTCCTGTAGTCAACATGCTGACATTTTTATACCTCCAGAAGTGTATGTTTGATTAATTAATTTCAACGGTCTTTATCTTCGGTGAATGTTATAAAACGGTGAACTACATCGCCAAGTTAGTGTACAGCAATGTTGTGTCAATTCTACATCAGTACCACGTTAAGGTATAGTTTAGCCCATTACATAAATAAGCTATTGCACATCTTTTTCATCCATTATTTTGGCCATATACTCTTACAGTTATTGCTTATTGGAAATTATCATGCAGTAAGTGTACCATGTGTTCTGTTGTATTTCTTCTAGAACAGTTGCAAGTATTAAGATCAGATCCATATATCTATTGCATGAGTATGGCATATATAGCATCATTTCTCTCTCAAGCTGTTGAGGGGTTGGCTTATAAATGACGTGGAAATATGATTTTTCTGGAAGAAGAATAGCTAAATGGATTGAAACGTTTTTGTGCATTACAATAATATCATTTTGTTGGAAATGGTTTTTTTCCCTGAATTTATCCTTAGTCGTGATGTTTGGCCTTGTAGCCAAAGAGAATTGGAATCACCATGGGTAAAAGAAAAGCAACTGTCAAGCACTCTAGAATTCAGCAAGGATTTCTAGACAAAGAAGTGGAGTTTCCTAAAGCGAGCATGAGGGAGGAGATTATAGCTAATAATACTTTCAACGATGACGCAATAGGTTCTCTATGCTGCTATTCTATGGTGAATCAAAGTGAGACTTCTGATCGTGATGTGGTGTTGGATACCAATGAAACCCATGTCATCTTTGATGGAGATATTTCACGTAATTCAAGTGGAGTTATCAGTGGTGCTATTGAAGAACAATTTTGTGATGTTACGTGTGATATTGTGCTGAACAATGGGGGAGACCATGAATTAAGCTCAGATGATGCTGTGCTGGGGGATCATATAAAAGTTAGATCGAGTTCAATTGGTTTAGATAAGGATCATTCTTCAAGACTGTGTACCACAGGTCTTGATGTTGGCCATGGCAAGCAGGAGGAAGTTGAACCATCTATGGAGTCGGAAGGTTCTTCCACAACTTTCCAAGATACTGAAGTGCAGAACATTGACGTTGATAGTGGCATTGGACTACCAGAAGTAGCTGAACCATGTCATATGGGAGCGGACTATAATGAAAATGATCAAGTTGTTGGATGTATTCATGAATCTGGAGACTGGATGGTGTACTGGGATTCTTTTTATATGAGAAACTACTTCTACAATATAAAGTCACAGGAGTCTACTTGGAATCCTCCTTCAGGGTTGGAACATTTTGCATCATCTGATGCCAATTTCACTCCTAATGAATCAATTGCCGAAGTTCCCAAAATGGATGTATTAGAAGATGTAAAATCAGAAGATATTTGTGGGGTGCTTGGTGATACCAAGTGTATGAACTTACTTGGCGATAATGTTCACTGCCAACCACCTGATGCACTGTTGGAGGGCTCTAGTAGTTTATTTGAGGGCTCCGAGAGTAGTGCATTTGTCAATACTTCAGTTAACTGCAATAAGGATGAACCTCAAGCGTGGCTGATGAGTTGCAGAAATACCAGGGAAAATATTGGACGCAGGTTCTTGACCTCTTTTCTATGATTTCTATTTCTAATTTGTTTTTCTCTTTTACCTATTCGAGTAATTTGTTTGGAGAGGAATATTGATTAATATTGTGGTTTCAGTTGTGAAGGTCATGCCAAGCAATCATGTTGTGAGAATTGCACCAACGGTTCCCAGCTCATTGTTGCACATGATGCTTCTGAACAAAAGACATTCAGCCATCACAAACCTAGTAATATGCACTCACCCGGGATAGATTATGTCACCATAGACGACGATGAAGGCACAGCAGGTTTAACTACTAGCGGGTACCATTTAGAATCAGAATTGTGGCTGGACCTATTAGCTTTCTTATCGAACCACTAATTTCTCTAATGTTTGGGCTCCCTTGCTGTGTTTCCAGTGTTTCTCTTATGCTTCAGCAGGAAGATCATATCGATGGTGATATGCATTTTGGAAATGGACCTATCATTTGTACACTGGGTACCGATCAAAATCTTTCTGTAAGATATAGGAAAAAGAAAACGAAAAGAACACGCAGACGCGCACAATTATCTGATAGAAATGAAGGTTTAATTTTCTGCCTCCACTATGCCTGCAAAATTCTTAGTTTTGACATCAGTAAACATTTTATTCACACTCGACTCCATAAAGTTTCTTGAGTTAGGTCTTTTTCCCAGCATAAAGAGGAATATCAAATGATTCTGGCAGAAGTAAATAGACTGAAAGGTTATTTTGTGGATCGGTTAATTATTAAAATATGGCACATTTCCTTTGATTGCAACCTTTTCTATGGTCCAATACATCGGTTCTATTCACAATTTATTTTTGGTCTGAAGATTGAAGATCATATGAATCATGAACTTGACACTCCAGTTAAAAGTTCAGATTATTCCTTAACATATGGGTTGTAAAATGAGGAACTGTACCTGCAAAATTAGTGGTTTGGTGCCTGCATCAGGATTATAAACCTTATTTAGTGCTTTAGTAGTAGTATTCAACAATGTGTCTGACGAGTATGGTAGATGACCAATTTTGGCTGGTGGTGCTTTTTGGTTGTAACTCGTAACACAATTGCTACTGTCAAATTAGTCTCTCTTGGTAGCAGAAAAGATTTTTTAGATGGGCTCATGTTCGAAATAGATGAAATTCCCCAAGATTCTTTTTTCCCTAACACTCTAACACACTAATTTTCTTCTGCAGAATTTCGTTCTTTTGCAATCACTGAAGAGTATCCCACAAGTATTACTAAGTATTGGTGTCAGAGGTATCAACTCTTCTCCAGATTTGATGATGGTATAAAAATGGACAAAGAAGGATGGTTTTCTGTAACTCCAGAGCCTATAGCTAGGCATCACGCCTCACGTTGTGGTAGCAATATGATCATTGACTCTTTCACTGGTGTTGGTGGAAATGCCATCCAGTTTTCCCAAAGGTGATGTTTGGTAATCTTTTCTTTGTCCATCTTCACAAGTTTGCAGGGATAATTAACCCTTTCATGTATCTTATAAGCTCAGATAATTGGTGAGGATTTTGTGCAGTTTATTTTTCATTTATATCAGTGGTTAATGAATAAGTGGTTCTGATCAAATTTGATATGTTATTCTCTTTTACAATTTCTAGAAGATGTTTATTAGAATATTCCGGACAACATCTTTGTTTAATTAATGTTAATGATATTACAGGGCCAAACATGTTATTGCAATTGATATTGATCCAACAAAGATTAGATATGCCCAACATAATGCTGCTATATATGGTGTTGAAGATCAAATAGATTTCCTAAAGGGGGACTTCTTCCGTTTAGCCCCACACCTCAAGGTATTGACCCTTTCTTCTATAAAAATTTGTTTCTTTTTCATGTACATTCAAGTGTGAGATTCTAAGTTTGTGATTTCAAAATTTCAAAATTCTTTTGCTTCGGGCGCTAAGAACCAGCGTTATATTATCAGCTTTTGCACTTTAGATAGTGACAGGTAGTTCATTGTCAGGAGAAGGTATTATCATAAGTATGCTCATTATGTCTGCCTGAATGAGTTGAAACTGTCATAAGATTATCAATTCTTTTACCAGTAATATAGTGGATGCAATTAATTTTGGCATAAGTTGGAATTTTTTGGAGGACAAGTCCAGAATTTTGTGGCATCTGTCTTTTGAATTGTGGCTTTGATCTTGCATATTCTATAATTTACTTTTTTCGAGATGATACAAAAAAGTTATTTATTTCTTGTAATTTGGTTTATATTAAACTTTCCATGCTATACTACCATCTCACTTTTCACTATACTAGAATGTTGTTGGATTCTACCTGCTGCAGGCTGACGTTATATTCTTATCACCTCCTTGGGGTGGCCCTGATTATGCCAGAGTAGATATTTATGACCTGACCAAGCTCAAACCACATGATGGGTAAGCTGTCTGACTTTGATAGTTCGTGGTGAGTTCAGGTTGCCCTATTTTTACCATCCTCTGAGCTTTGCTTTTGCCTGTACCTATGCAGGTATTTTCTCTTTAATGTTGCTAAGAAAATTGCTCCCCTCATTGTCATGTTTCTTCCAAAAAATGTTAATCTCAACCAACTAGCGGAGCTGTCTCTTTCTTCTGATCCTCCATGGTCACTTGAGGTAAGAGTATTCTTTTTGTTTTCAATATTCGCTCTTATGAATTCTTGGCATGCTTAACAAGTGACAGATATTATTGAGGTTGGTTTGGTGCTTTTGTTGGAACAAAAGAATATTAACAATTGCAGAGTTAAGTCAGTAGTTCCTATTGCAAGTTGAATTTGAATTTTGCATAGCTTATGAGTACCTTATCACCTTGTCTCTTATTACATGCAAACACTTGCAATTTCAAACCACTGACCAATAATTCATGCATATGCATTCAAGCTTCACACACACTTAGATCATGAATGTGTACCAACATCTACACTCCTCTCCTAGTCTGGAGAATGATAACTTCTTTTTTTTAACCTCCCATTTCGATGCTATTTTCCCTATAACCTTAACACAAAAATCCTTTCAGAACGTTGCATCTTATAACTTATTTTAAATTCTAATTATTTGCAATTGTGTTTGTAGGTTGAGAAAAACTTTTTAAATGGCAAGTTGAAGGCGATTACTGCTTACTTTAGCAATGACTCCATGAACAAAAACAATGTCACCTAATGCGTGATATCATATACTCCTTTTGAGATTCTCCAGCAATTTGTGATGGGTAAGGTATAAAATGAAGTTGGATGTTTCAGTTTATAGTTCTACCCTAATGGGTATAAGGTATAAAATGAAGTCGCCCTGTATTTTCTCTGGGACATTATATTAAGCTACATGAAACCATTTAAGTTGACGTTTTTGCTGGCATAACAGATGCTTAAATTATTGGCTTGACGAAACATTTTGGCGGACATGGAGAAGAGGAATAGTTCATTGTACAGTCAACAAAACTCTTATAATTGGTGAGACCCTCTTACATTACCAGAAAATGGTTCACAGCTAGTTGGGGAAAAAACATTTAATTTTTGTGGTTGTATTTATGAATTTACTGGACCCACTGAGAGGAAGAAGGAAAGAAAAAAAGAAAAGAACACCGTGACAACTAGTAACATTGTAATCAATATGACGTTAAATCAGTCTCAAATTTGGGGTTTCAATTGAAATATCTCTGAATTAAATTGAACCGAGTTGGCGATGATTTGGAACCCAATCCTATTGGATAGGATAGTTACTCAGTTTCATTCTATATTCTCGGTGGTTACAGAATTTCATTGCTAGATAAGATAAAGATATTTTGCATCTTTTTCTGAATCTGTGATTGGAGTTGGAAAAGTTACAAATACTAATCAGGATGATTAATCTGATATACAATTTGAAGACGGTGTTGTAAATTCGCGAAGAGCGTTTTAGCCTCATTCATTGTTTGTAATACCCTCTCTCTCTCTCTCTTCAATCATGGCTTCCAAATGCTTACAAATATTCTACTGTTCAATATTTACTGTATTTTTCTCTTGTGGTTCTTATTTTGGATGTACAGAATGTGTCATTATTCTCTCATGGGTCGATGTACCAATAGCCCCATTGTACAAACTACAAAGATGGGATATTTTTGTAAGCTTCAGTTAGATCAGATAGAGACTATTACAAATACAAAGTTATTTCCAGTGAAACGAGAAGGCCGTGATGGTTCACGAGCCAACCAACTGCATCCAAGGGATTTGAAGGTATTCCTTTACTATCAAACCAAACCAAACCAATGTCGAGTGCTCTATTTCCGGTCAAACTTGGCATGGCATATAAGTGGTGCAACAATCATTTATGTTCGTTGGTTCTTCCATTATTATGTATAAATGTTAGATGAGAGAATTATAATTTCGTTCTTCAAGAAAAAACAACATAAGTTAAGTTGGTCTAGTACAAAAAAGAGAGTGACAATTTCAATAACTAGTTAAGAAGTCACGAGTTCAATTTATGGTGATCATCTAGAATTTAATATCCTACGAGCTTTCTTGACATACAAATGTTATAAGGTTATATAGGCTGTTTTGTAAGATTAATTGAGGTGCGTGAGCGGATTTGGATAAAAAAAATTGTTCAGAAGAAAAAGGAAAAATAAAAAGAAGGAAAGCTGGGATAAGATTTGTAATATATTTTTGACCTTGAAGTTTGAATTTGAGCCTCACAACTTATTTGTTGCATTAAAGGAGGAGGAAAAAGATATGGAGAAGAACCTATTTTGAAGTCTGTGAGATGATTTTTCATTCTTAAACCTAAAGGGCTAGAAGTCTAACTTTTTAATTCTAACATATACGAGTGTGGAACTTGAAAAGAATAGCAGAAGTTTTCGACATTTTTAAATCTCCGATTAAGCACATATAATACTGAATTTTGTGGGTTAGAAAGTAATTTTCTTTAATACAATAATATAGAAAAAATTTACAGACTTAAAATGAAAAATATAAAAAATGTCTCGTTAATTATGTCGTTAATAACGCGCTTAATATATTTTATTTTGTACACAATCGTTTAGATTTGGTTAAACGAATTTTTTCAAGATTCTTTTGATCCACGATCGTTTAGATTTGTTTATACGATTGTTTAAATTTTGATAAACAGTTTTGATCGTTTAAATTTTGATAAATAATTTTTTTTAATTCTTCTGTACACGATCGTTAGATGTGTCTAAACCATAATTTTTTTTACAAAATCGTTTAAATTTGGTTATTCCAATCTAAACGTTTTTTTTTTAAGATTCTTTATACACGACTATTTTTTGTACACAATTTTAGATTTAGGTAGCCAAATATTTAAACGATGTAAAAAAAGAAAAAGGAAAAGAAAAAAGATGATAGAAAGAAATTGTAGCGAAGAGGAAAATAAAAAGGGAAAGAAAAACCTGAAATATTTAAAAATAATTAAATTCATAAGTTTTGTTACACGGACTGTAAATATTTTAGTGTTTCGTTATACTTATGAAAACTTACCTTATTATTCTCATTTGGACCAAAAATTGAATTTTAAATTTTAAAAGTAAATAATTATATTAAATAAAGATAAAAATATTCTAACAAATACAATCTTTGATTTTACAAATTCAATTGATTATTTTATTTAAAATATGTATTATATAATGTATTACCATTACACAATAATAATAGTTTTTCTAAATTACAAAAATAATTGAGAAATTATCAAAATGATTATATAATAAAATATAACAAAATTTTAGATAGGTGTTTATTTTCGATAGAACTGATCTTTTTATTTATATTTTATATTTTAATTCCTCCAAACTATTTTACAATTAACTCAACCAGTTTTATATTGAGAATTGTTTAAATTATAAATCATCCCAAATCTTCAACCAAATAAGCCTTTTAACTCTTCTGCCTCACTCGATCTTCCTGTCTTGACATGAAGCTTCTCTTATTTAACACACAGCCTATCTTTTGCCACTTTGATACAACCTTATATCTTACAATTGACGTTTCATTATTTATTTAAATAATCACTAGATTCACACCCATTACTTTTGAAATAATTTCTCTCAACTTCCGTAGTTTTCAAGTTTCCTCCGGATCATTAAATTTATTACCACTTTATGGTCAATTCAAGACTTAATCAATAAAATAATACGTTTGTGTAAATACAAAGCGTACGTGAAGAGACATGATTTAACATCTTAACTGGGCAGTAGCAGAGTTGGGTGGGAGTGAAGTGAACCCAAGAATTTGTTTGTATCTACAAGAAGTGATTGATTTCCACACCATTTTAGCCCACAACAGGCAGCAGTACCACAAACACACACACACACACATATTAATACTATTGTAGCTCTCAAAATAATTTCTCCACCACCACAACACGCAACCCTAAACGTCTTCCATTCACCCTCATTATATCTCATCTTTCTTCTTCCATCTCATTAGTACCCCACCGTAGATCGTACCATAGAATACTTTAATTGGGCACGCAGAGGAAAATTACACATAGTGGCCTAAAATAAGAGGTAAAAATTCGTACTTTTTGTTTTTTTCTAAAAGCAATGTTACTACTTTAATATCTAGTATGAGTATATGACATATATCATAGAAGATTAAGTATTCAGCATGATGGGTCGTATTTGAATAGTTAGATAAATTCAGAAGGTGGTGATGTAAGGCAAAAAAACCACTTTTCATTCCCTTTTCAAGAGAGAGGGTGAGAGCCATATTTTTCCTCTACCTTCTGAATTCTGATTCAATGGCTTTTGGCTTATGGACCCTACTTATTCACTGTTTCAGTCAATTTCTTTTATGTTGCTTTTTTGTCAACATTGGCTATCAATTATGGTTTTTTAGCTACTTTTTGTTTAGTATTTGTTATGGAAACTCATAATTAAGCATGCTTGATTCTGAGATAATGGTGCTTCTGCATGCTATTGTTATTGATCTTTTCCTTAATGTCCGCCATTTCTTACGCATTCTTTAACCTTTGTTTTTTCCCCATACATGAAGGAATAGGGAATTTGAAGGTAATTTGCGTTTTGTCTTCTTGTTTAAGTTTTTCTTTTTCTTCTTCTTTGTGTTGATTGAGTGAGCAGATTGAGAGGAGTTGGCAATGGCAATGGCGGAGGCTGGGTTTTCTGTAGGTTCGCGCTTTAGAGCGCGTGATTCTAGTCCTGAGTCTGTTGTTTTCACTCTCGAG
Source organism: Cucumis melo (assembly GCF_025177605.1). NCBI lineage: Eukaryota > Viridiplantae > Streptophyta > Magnoliopsida > Cucurbitales > Cucurbitaceae > Cucumis > Cucumis melo. The sequence continues at coordinate 2,300,298 of NC_066863.1, read as the reverse complement.
TCGAATTATAGCGTTTTCTCTTCTACTTCTGCTAGTGTTGAACGCTGCTCTTTCGCCTCTGATGCTCACGATTATGACTGTCGAAACTCTGAAATTTCCCTGGTAATTTCCTTACTTTCATTTGAAGTAAATTGTTTAGTTGGTTGGTTTGCGTTCTCTTTCGCGGTAATGGAATGTGTAGGTTTTGATATCTTGCATGATATGAACGATTCTTTGACCAGAGATGAGATTATCTCATTCTGCATTTTGCTAAGATATCGATAATACGAAGGAACATTGAGGATTTTTGTTTGTGTTATAAGATTTTGCATGCATAGTTGGAGTTTGAATAATTTTTAAGTACGCTATACTGAATCTTTTTATTAAACTGCAGCATCTGGAAGGGAATATTGAGGAATGTAAAGAAGAAAACAATGGTTCAGATTCTGATCCGGAGGCAACCGATTCCTCTGTGGGAATGGAGCTCAATCGTCTACCCGGAAAAAGAGAGAAAATGAAAGGTATAGAGTTGGTTTTTAGGCTTAAAAATCAAATGTGCAAAAAGAAAAAAAAAGGGTAAGATTGGAAAGGAAAGTGTTAGAGAGATTGACAGAAACGGAAAAAGTTCTTTGAGAGTTTTCACATTGAGTCATCTCAATCTTTTTTCTCACGTTCTCCTTCAATATTGGGCAGTTGAAAAGGAAAACAGCTATATTGATGCGATGAATGGATGCCAACCATTAAATATGGCTAGAAACTCCTTTTCTCTTGCTCTTAAAGGTAATTTGTAATCTCGGCTAAATGATGATTGATAATTGATGCTCTGTCTTGATACTTGGGAAAAAAATATTGTCTTCACCCAACTGTCTTTACAGAATGTCGCGATCGAAGAACTAGATCCGAAGCTTTATCGAATAAGGTAGACAGACAAAGAGCTGCATCATTGGATTTGAATAGTGTCACTGTCTCATCTCCTCATCTGGCAATCACGAGAAAGAGCTCTTTCTCTCCTATAATGTCTGATACTAGTATGCTACAAAGTCCTGCTGTGACGAGTTGTAGGCCTGCCAATGCCGAAATCCAAAAAGGTTGGAACTCAGAAAGAGTTCCGTTACATAAAAATTATAGCTCAAAACAAGCGACTACCACATTCTTGCCTTTCAGTAATGGGAGAACATTGCCATCAAAGTGGGAGGATGCAGAACGGTGGATCTTCAGTCCTGTTTTCAGAGATGGTGTAGTCAGATCTGCTGTCCCTCCACCTCAGAGACGGCCTAAGTCAAAAAGTGGCCCTCTTGGATTTCCTGGTATTGTGTACAATTCATCGTATTCACCAGGAATGCAGATGCTGGAAAGCTCAAAGGAGGTGAATTTCGTGTCTTCACCTTTTACACCAGGAATTATTGCCGCAGATGGGTTGGGAGTTCATTCAAGTGGCCATGAAGCAGACAAACCTGTACAAAATCAGCCTTGCATAGCACGTTCAGTTAGTGTGCATGGCTGTTCTCAAACGAGGAGCGAGTCTTTATTGACTAAATCAGTTGGTATAAGTTTAATTTTCTTTGGATGACATTTTATCATGTTATGATTGAATTAATCATCAGTTTGATTGAAATATAAATAGTTTGCCCTTTTTTCCTGGAGCATGTCAAAAGCAAATTAGATCGTGGATATTGAAAAAAAAATTGAATTATAATGATTTCAATAATTTTCTTATCATTGAAAATTGTCCATTCTAATCTACTAAACATTTAAATGTAGCTCAAAACTCTAATGGAGTCAAAAACTCAACCACAAATATAGCTTGTGGTGTTTCAAGAAAGGACATGGCTACCCAAATGAGCCCAGATGATGACTTTAAATCATCTTTGGAGATTAGACCACCTATCTCTATCGCCACTTCTTCTGTCCAACCCATTAGGAAACTTAAGAGCCTGTCTTGCTCGAAATCGGAAGTCAGGGACGTTGAGGTTGATGGACGTGTTACCTTGACTAGGTGGTCTAAGAAACACAAATCTCGGATTCCATGCAAGGGCCAAGTTCATGATAAAGATGCCGAGCCTGTGATCTGTGCTTGGGATGTTTCAGACACAACTAGGAGCATCTCAAAGTACGTAAATTCATCTACATAATCACATTCATATAAGATGGTCTTGCATCACAAAATAATAATGAAGAATTTTGAAGTGCTTTTAACTATTGAAGAAAGTAATTATTGCATTCAAGGGACGCAGAAAATTTGCTTTTTGCATACCATAAAGGTTGGGACCGGGGTGTTTGATAAACATTCACACTGCCATTAAATTTATGGCAAGAAATATGAATTAGTGAGTTATCTTGCAGAAAATAATATAAAATTATTATTGATGGTTGCATCCTTCATATTTTTGACAGAGTCATGAGAGAGGAGGCAAAGATTACAGCGTGGGAGAATCTTCAGAAGGCAAAAGCTGAGGCTGCTATTAGGAAGTTAGAGGTAGTCTTCAACTCGACCTATGACATTGTGGTGTGTGTGTGTGTGTGTATAGATAGATATGTATGTATGTTTTCAAATGTGGCTTGCAATTTACAGAATATACTGTTTTCTTTATCCTCATAGAAGGCTTTCTTTGGTTCATTCAATTTTTCTCTATATTCACGCAATGTAGTGTTTTAGTAACGCCAAACGTTGGGACTTTTCTTTTTAAATTTATTTCTTCATTCCTTTTTAAGTTGTACTCTACATTTTTACTTTGTTATACCGTGCTGTGCTGATCATTTTTATAGTTTGCCTTGCTTAGTCCTTTCGTATCTCATGGAACTACGTAAATGCAATCTAAGATTCTCATAACTGAAGGTGATAGGGACATTAAAGTTCAGTTACTCACTTATTTGGAAATATATTTCAGATGAAGCTGGAGAAGAAGAGGTCATCATCCATGGATAAGATCATAAAAAAGTTGAAATCTGCTCAGAAGAGAGCTCAAGAAATGAGGAACTACGTGCTAGCTAATCAGATGAGCCAAGTTGATGTATCTTCTGGCAGAAGCCCTCAGAGAACTTCATTAAGTGGTTGCTTCACTTGCCACGCTTTCTGAGGCTGTATCAAGGAAATTACTCCATATGTCAGGTAGCCATAACCTTTCTGCTAAAAGCAAGTCTTTATTCATTCTTTCTCCCTGCAATATCCTCTCTCTTAACCAACCAAAAGAAGGAAAAGAAAGAAAAAAGAAAAAGGAAAGTTTCAATTAAAAAGAGGGGTTTTGAGAAAATCTCTAGTGGCAGATCTTCTTGAATGAAATCTGGTGACCGACAAGCATTGCCAATGGCCGACCAAGTCAACAGTTGGTTGATGTTGAAAGCATGAAAGTTTTATTAGGGATGTAGGGTATATGATACATAAGAATGTCTCTTGATTGTAGCTAGGAGTGATGAATTTCCATCTTATGACATATTTCTAATCCATTCATATTTTTAGCTTGAGTTTCACTCTTTTCCCCTTTGTATGTTTCAGAATTTACCAGAGTTGAAAGACTTGAAATGTTATTTGAAAGTTTAGGAAATGAAATAAAAATATTGTGAAAGTTTAGGGATAAAAATAGAATTTCAAACGTCAATGGAAATGGAAATGGAAATTGAAATGTATTTCAACCTGGTAATTAACATGGAATGATGAGGACAGATGTTAAGCAACAAAATTGATAAAACTATTTTGCAATTGAGAATCATATATGGCATTGATATCATTCACTATACTATTAGACTAACATGAAGGTAAAAAGAAGATGAAAAGTTAATATTAATCTTCTTCTTGCTGTGTTTTTTAGTAGTCAGGTTCGATACAGTCATCTCCATCTTCAAGAATCTCCTCAGGTACGTTTAATTTTCCTAAACGAGTGGAATTAACATAGTCCGTAGGAATGTGAGCGGTGAGTCCTGGCATAAGCAGTCCAATAAACCTTACCCCTTTCATTGCCAAACTCTCGTAGTAATCATAACCCTTCACAAATGGGATTAGAAAACTCCTTACAAGCTCCAACCATGCATTTAAATACTTAGGTATTAGCCATAGCAATGAGAAATAGTTCTTGTTTGGCTGTCCCTTCACAATCTGTACCCAAAAAGAAGAAACAAACATTCAAATATTATTCCTCATAAGTCATTTCTTGAAAAGTTAGAAAAGAGGGTTATTTAGTTTTGTTCTTACTCTGCCTCTGTAAAGGCTGTCAAAATAGATGCACCTTCCGAAGTGTTTATATTTGAAAAGAATGCCATCAGCTGGAAGTCTAGGCACCAAATCACTAAAGTAAACGTATCTATGATACTCGAAGTTGTATTTTTTGATGACGCTTACCATAAACTCTGCAAAATGTCGGTCACCGACTCTCGGTTGCCCGTAGCTGTAGATAGCCTTTATCTTCTCTAGCACCAATGACTCGTCATGAAGGGCAAGTATCGCGACGAAGAGGACAGCAAGAGCTGCACCTAAGCTGTGGCCGGTGAGGATGAACCTTGCATTGGCATTGGTTTTGGCAATGTCAATGAGTTTTTGACGGAGGGTGTAGTAGGCAAATTGGGGGGCGCTGGTGGTTGTTGGAGTGAGTTCTTTAGGCCAACCTTTGCGCTTCTGTAGGCCGAGGGCTTTCATGAAGCCGCTATGAATACGACCAACACCATGAATGTCGTACCAAGAAAAGTCTACATTGACTTGCCAATCGTATGCGTCGAGTGGGGTAGTCCCTCTGAAAGCCACCACTGTTATGTTTGGATCTGAGGCTGTGGTTTGAAACATAAATGCTTGAGTAGTTGCTCGGCTTTGGAAGTCTGAACATTTCCAAATCAACTTCAATTAGATAATCCTCACTATAGGGTGTAGTTTTCTTTTAACCCATTTATCCAAAATCTTATATGACACTGACTTCAAAACGCTCTCTATCTTAACTACGCCAATCTAACCAAATTAAAACCCCTCACCAAGATATTTCTAGTTTTTCTTTCTTGGAGTGAATCAATTCAAACTTCATATCTCGAGATTAACTATTCAAACCTCATATCTCAAGATTAACTATCTTAAACTAATCGAGCAAATTGATATTACGAACACAATGTATCTTATTTTTCCATGAACGCGATAACATTTGAGGATAAAAATTCAACATTTCCTAGTGGTCAAATACATAGGTTTTAGCTGATATTATGAGCTCTACTTTGGAATTTTTAGCATAGTAATCGGAAATGAGGTCACCGACAGTTTTGGGATCATTAATCAAACAAACACCATTCTAATTATTAGCACCATAAGTCCATATAGTCTTACCATTCCAGAAATTGTAGTAACCGAGTAACTTCATCTGCAAGAAAAAGAAAAAAAAAAGCATAATTTCTTCATATTTAACAATCTATATTCATATAACATTAATCAGAATATAACCCTTTTAAAATAGCTAGTTTGGACATATGATTAAGAAAAATACTACTATATATTTTCACAATATATTAAACATAAGTTTACTTCCCTTCGTTTAACAATCTTTTACATTTCGTCTTCTATAAAAAACAAAGTACTGCATTAACGACAGATTTATAGAGGTAGAGATTGATATTTTAACTATTAATCTTAAGATCATTAACAACGTTTCTACAACCCCTTAATTAATTGATAATTTCTACCAACGGATGTGTAGACAAGTAACGGTTTTTACCTTCCAACGGTCGTTGACGACTGATTGGACAAATGGAAGAGATTCGTAAGAGAGTTTGGAAGCCATAACAGTTAGGACACTATAGTATCTGAAAGTGTCGTCAGGGCTTATGGAATTGTCCAAATCTCTTCTCCAATCCGTAAATCCCACAACTGATGTGTAATCTGGCGAACTTTTATTAGGCTGCACCAAAGTCTCTCCTAAGCACAAAATACTCAAACCTCTCATTTTCATCCAAATGTAAATAATTAACCAAAAAAAAAAAAAAGAAAAACACATTTTATCTTCAATAAATTATTACGGGTAAGAATAGTGCTTATAAGCTTAAGTTTTAAAAAATATAATACAAAAACAAAAGTCCCATTTGATATTCACTTCGATTTTTATTCTCAATTTTCTATCTTTTGGTAAACTTTTCACTTTTTTTAAATTCGCGTATGAACTGTAAATTTGATTTTGAAAGCACTTTTAAAGTCAAAGGTTAGATAAAAGAAAAAAAGAAGTAAATGGAAAAAACATTGTCAAATGATACATCTTTGTATAATAAACCATATGAGAAGGTGATCGTAAAAAATAATACCTCTGACGAATTTGAAGAAAAGCTGAGGAATGGTACCATTGAAGGAGATGAAGTTGAAGAGTTTTTGGAGAAAGGCATCCAAGTTAGCGAGCGGAATAGCGATAGTTAGAATGAGTATCTGTAATAACAGGGAGACGAAAATTATTAGACGATCAGCAAAGCTTCTGTAAGAGTCTTCTTTACCATCAGGACAATCCATCAACTTCCTCTTCTTGAACCCAAAAGGAAGTATGAACAGAATCAGATCAAAAACATTTGCATTATGTGGCTTCAATATCACATAATTTTTACTAAACTCATGTTCTTTCCAAACCATTTTTTTTTCTGTTCTTCCTTAGTTTTGTTTATAGTTGGCTATAAAACATCACCTCAAAACGCTTTAATTTGATTCATGTGTGTATAAAAAAATATGGTTGCTGAAGTTTTATATATAGTGGCAATCCAATGTTGTATCTATGTAAAAGGTAATTTATATAAAAATACAATGAACTAAAAATTAGTTAACCATTCTTAAAGTTTAAATATCTAATTGAACAATATCGTGAAATAGTGTAAATCTAACACATAATTAACTCAATTGGTTAAGTATGTATCGGTCTAAAGGTTAAGCTAAGGTAAGCTTGGATCAATAGTATTAAAATAATTACCGTTATCGGATGTTCAAAGTTCAATTATCCAGCCGATATTTATTGTATTTGTACTGCAAAACATAAAATGTCAAAGGTTGTTTCCTTTTAAATCTCTACCATAGTATTAACCATTAAAATGAAGAAAGATTTATGGATCACTTTTCATACTACAGAACAATTTGATGTGGTGAATAAAAATGCACATAAATATCTTTAAGTGTCAAAAAGCAAAACCTATGCAGATAAATATTATTCTTAATTTGTTGGTCAACCATAAATTTTATGGTATTTTTGGTTCTCCACCAACTTTAATATATATACTAATTTAAACCCTTTACTTTTTTCATTAAAACAAATGATCTTTTAGTTAATTAAAAAGAACGAAAAGAAAATTGACTCAGCTTTTTGTATGATCCCAATAGGTAATTAAAGTTGTCAATTCTTTTATATATATGTATATATATGCATCGATCCATCATTTGCCTAAACTAGAACTTAGCCAATAAATTAGACAAACTAAATTTGACGATGGTTTTAATCTTGATATCAAAGCTACCACATTTAAATCTTGATATATATATAAAAAGTGGGTGCGTTCTACGTCAAAACCTTAGAAAAAGGACATTATATTTTTGAATGAAATACATATTGTTGTTCATAAGCTTGGCCTTGGACTTTCTTCTAACTTTCTACTTAGGATTTGAATGCCAATTTTATTAGAATAATCTTTTTCCTTCATGGGAGAGACAGAGGGAGAAATTGATAGAGGTGGGTCGGTCTTGAATTAAGAAAAGTCATCTACTTTTGTAAGTATAATGGCCAATATGATTTTACATGATATGATGGGTTGACTTTTTGTTTAATCTACAAACACTTTGTATAAAATCTGCTGTCGAATTATGTTTTAGTTCGACAGCAACATTCATTGTCCAGAGGATTAATTCAAAAGTTTAAAATTTTAGTTCTTTTTAAATATAGCAAAATAGCTAACACTTCTATCAATGTCTATAACCGTTTATGGGTGTCTATTATCTTAAAAATTTGCTATATTTATAAATATTTATAATAGTTTTGTAATTTATAATAATTTTTCTTTACTATTTCTCATTCAAACTCACGATTCTACTATGAAATCTGAAAAAGAAAAGACTTCCATGCTCTTTTGTATTTAGTTTAAAAATTTGTGAGAATATTTACAAATATAGCAATTTGACTCAAAATAGTAAAATTCGTATGTTATAATACAAAATAATTTATAGATATAACAAAATGCGCATTACTTACATAGATCGTCCCTTTTCACTACTAAAAAAGTTTAATAAATATATTTTTTAAAAAAGAAAAAATTGTCACTTCGCATGGTATGATTGGACGATTAGTAAGATGTGCAATGATATGAACTCTCCGACATGCACTAAATATTTTTCTAGCCAAATTTAGATTTAGTTTTTGAAGTCTATATGCCATCTTACAAAGTTTACTAGATTTATTTCTTTAAAACTTTGGCTATATATCTCATTACTATCCATAAAAGTGTTGGATTAATTATCCAAATTTAATAACATATAGACCAATGGCTACAAGATTTTTTTAGCCTAATTTTTAGGTAACAACAACTCATTTTGTTAGCTCATTTTAAACTACTTTTAGGTTGTCTTCCCATGTTTAAATAAATAATAATAAAAAAAGGTAAAATGAAAAAGTTTATAAAATATAGTAAAATTTTCAAATAGAGTTTAAGGAATGGGATAAATTTTGCTATATTTGATAAATAATTTTAATATTTTGCTATTTTGAAAATATTTCTAAAAATATTAAATTTTTATTGAATTTTCAAATTTCATCATTGATCACGGCTAATAATAGTGTCTCTCTTAATTTAAATCATATAGAAAAAGGTTATTAAAAATTAGGTTACATAAACTATGACTAAGTTAACTTAGTCGTTCAACAATAATTGGCAAACACTCGGACCTTTTTAGAAGTCGTCTTCAATTTCATATCCAAGAAAGGGATCTTCGACCTCGTCGGGTACGTTTAACTTACCCGAACGAGTGACATTAACATAGTTCAAGGGAAAATGAGCAGAAAGCCCTGGAATCAGGAGTCCAACCAACCTTGCACCCTTCATTAACAAACTCTCATAGTAATCAAAACCCTTCACAAATGGGATTATGAAACTCCTAATTAGCTCCCACCATGCACTTAAATATTTGGGTATCACCCATAACAACGAGAAGTAGTTCCTGTTTGGTTGCTCCTTCACAATCTGCACCCAACCAACAAAATATTATATATATTTTTAAAAATGAATGCTATAGATTTTCAAAGAAAAAAAAAGATATGTAATCGTATTTATCAATGCTTCTCAGGTAGTGATAGAATAATTTATCGTTTGAATTTGTTATCTTACCCTTCCTTTGTAAAGGCTGTTGAAGTAGACACATCTACCGAAGTGTTTATATTTGAAAAGGACGGCATCAGAAGGAACTCTGGGCACCAAGTCATAAGAGTAAACATATCTATGATACTTGAACCCATATTTTTGGACACAATTAACCATAAACTTTGCAAATTGTTGGTCACCAACTCTTGGCTGCCCATATGTGTAAACGCTATCCAATTTCTCCAAAATGGTTGACTCGTCATGTAGGCTCAACACAGTGACAAATAATGTGGCTAAAGCTCCACCTAAACTGTGGCCAGTGAAGATGAACCTTGCCTTCTCGTTGGCTTTGGCAATGTCTCTTAGTTGTTTCCTGAGGGTGTAATATGCAAACTCATGTGTTTGAGTTTTGGGAAGCTCCTTCGGCCATCCTGTGGCCTTCTGAAGCCCTAGGGCTTTCATGAACCCGCTGTGGATCCGGCCCACGCCCTCGATCTCGTACCTGTAAATATTTTTGTAATGTAATTCATTTTGGTGAATCATACGAATCTTAAAACATAATTTTTTAAAGAAAAAACTAAACATTGAGATTTAAATAATTGATAATGTAATGTAAGCGTACCAAGAGAGATCAACATCGACTTGCCAATCGTATGCGTCAAGTGGGGAGGTGCCTCTAAATGCAACAATTACTACATTCGGATCTATGGCTGTGTTCTCAAACGTAAACGCCTGAGTCGTAGCTTTACCCTGAAAATCTGAACAACAACCACAATTTCATATATAACAGTTTAATATTATTATTTACTATACTCTATATATATTATATCTGTCTTACTTTAATTAAACAGATTTATTTTTCTTATTAAAACTATGTTCAATTAATTAAAATATTTCATAATAATAAAAGATGATTGATTTATATGTTCAATTTTACTCTTTGCGAGGAATAATCCATCATATAAGCTGAGTTATTCTCAATTTTACATTTTTTTAGTTTATAATTTGAAGAATAAAAACCTCTAGCTAAAAATTAAAATTAAAATTAAAAAGACAAAGAAGAAGAAAAAAAAAGTCATGTGTTAAAATTAAAGGAAGATATACTAGAAATTGAAGAAGTCTTATCAACATTTTCAAAAATTTAAAACTGAATATCAAAATTGAATTCTTCTTATTAATCAGACAATTACTCCATTTTCAAAAATGAAAAAAAGAAAAAAAAACATGTCCAAGATGACAGGAGAAATTTAAGGTCAACCTAAGTAATTGGTTTGGTTGAAGACAAATAATCTTGTGAATCTTATTTGTCGAATAAAATTAAAAATTAGGCCTTCTCTTGTCAACTATATATATATATAAAAACCTTAGACGAATAACCTCACGGCTCTTTCACTGTTTTTATTCTATGGTCGCTTCATTCTTTTTCATTATATTTTTTTTTTTGGAAATAATGATAATTTTTTTTTTATAAATATTATATCATAATCAATATTCCTCCACTAAACCAACATGTAGTTATAATTAATAGAGTATTATTAATCCACTTGAAGTGGTCAGCTTTAAGACCCAATCAATTAATTATAATTAATTCAAAGTTAATCTAAATATGGCCTTTAAAGCAAGCTCAAAAAGTCTTACCATTCCAAAAATTGAAGTAACCCAGCAACTTCATCTGCAAGAGGGAGGGAAAGAAAAGAAAAACAATAATTACCACACCCTTCTAATATTAATTTATAATCAAATTAATTTTTAGTTTAGATCTCTAACATATTTTTTTTATATTTTAATCCAACTTTCAAATTTTAATTATTTCTATTATCGTTGTTCATTCCTTCAAACCAATCTTTACATTTCTTGTTTGGTAGAGTCAAACTTTATTTCTAGACGTGTGTAATTGATTAATTACTTTTGTGAGTCATAGTTTAATTATATATAGAAACTTGCAAAGGCTATCATAGTACATTGACTAATAATTTTACACGTTGACGATATAAAGATGTAAGAGATTATTTAAATCCAACGGTTATACTGTAAAGGATTAAGTAACTACTTGTGAAATTATGGTAAACTAAAAGTAAAGGTGACATCCATTCGTCTCGACTAAACTAACATCGAACCAACCATATCCAAATCGATCTTGATCATGAAAGAGTCCAAATTGATTATTAATTTAAAAAAAAATGTTAGTTAGTTTGGATTTTCACAAAGCAAACTAAACCTCTCCTCATCTTCAACCACCACCTTTAGTTCGATCGACTCGGTTTTTCAGTTTATCCTATCTATTCTCAGTTAAAGGTATAATATAAATTTTACCTTCCAGCGATCATTTACAACGGATTGGACAAATGGTTTGGATTCATAAGAGATTTTGGTAGCCATTACAGTTAAAGCACTGTAATATCTGAAACTCTTTTCAGATTTTATAGACGAATCCAAATCTCTTCTCCAATCTGCAAATCCCACCACCGATGTATACTCACTCGAATCTTCTTTAATCTTCACAAAACCCTTTCCTATACGAAATTAAACTTAAATAGTTAATTGTTACATCACAAACAAAACAAAAACAAAACCCTCGTAAGTTAATTAAAATGTAATAATAATAATAATAATACCTCTGAGAATTTTGGAGAGAATCCCCAAAAGGCCGCCGTTGAAAGAAATAAAGTTGAAGAGTTTAAGAAGAAATGCGTCTAATTTAGCAAGAGGAGTGGCAATGAGGGCTAAGATGAACTGAAGCAACATGGACACGAAAATTAGCCATCGATCTGCGAAGTTTGTGAAATAATCTTCTTTGCCATATGGACAATCGATGAATTTTTTCTTTCTTAATCCAAATGGAAGTAAGAATAGAAACAAATCCAATAAATTTGCATTTTCTGGCTTCAATATCACATAATTTTTACTAAATTCATTTTCCATCAAAACCATTTTTTTCTTTCCTTTTTTTGTTATTACTATCTCTCAAAATTTGGAAGAAGAAGAAGAAAGAAAGAATAATATGTTGTGTGTAAGTTTGTAACCTAAAACTTTGGTTTATATAACATTAGAAAGGTGTGGGTAAATGACAATTTTAGCCTTCACTAAGAATAATGCTTTGGGGTTGTTTTGTATTCCTTAAACCCACATTTTTTTTAATATAAGTTTTATATATTGAGGTGTGAAAAATGAAGCTTGTTTGACCCTGAGTTGACCAATTAGCATTATATTACCCTCCTGCTTATGTTGATTAAACTTGGATCATCGTTGTTTAAATTATTTAGATTTTGTTTGATAATTATTTTATTTTTATTTTTATTTTTGAATGGTTAAAAATTAAGTCTATTTTTAAAATATAATTTAATTTCAAATAAAAAAAATGATATTTAAGTATATATTTGGGATAAATTAAAAGTTTAGAATAAAAATAATAAATTTGATCGAATTTAAGGATAATGATTGGATGTTTGAGTTGTTTTTATTTATATATGTCGATTTATATATTAATTTGACTTCAATAAGCTTATTTGTAATTTCTAATCTTTTTTAAATATCTTTATACTTTGTGGATAAACATTACTTGTATATAATATTCATTAAAACATCATTTGGCTATCTTTTTAGATTATCACAACACTTTAGTTTATTTATTTACTTTTTTTTTTTTTTTTTGTATAAGCAATTAGGGCTTTTCCCATAAAATTATATAATATTGAAAACAAGGGTTATAATTATTCAACATATAACTAAAAAAACCATAGTTTAGTTTGCCCCTTAACTAGAATTACTCCAATTTATTGGATTAGGAACGCCATTAAATTATTAACCTTTATTTATATTTTGATCTATGACTTGTCCTCATAATTAATATTATTAGGGCATGTATTAAAGTCAAAATAGCTTGGTACAAGCAATCATTTATTCAAGTTTGGCATATGAATGAAAGATATGGTCTTAAGGAAAAAAATACTACTTATTAATTCTCATATGATCCATATGATTAATTTGTTAATAGAAATTATATTCCATAAACCCCATTTAGTTAATTTATGTTTTTTAAAATTTTTTTGAAGTTATTCATACATGATAGCTACATTTTTTTAAAAAAAATTACATATATATAAAAATATGATAGCTACTTTTTTTAATCTTGCTCTTTCCTTTTAGATCTAAAATAAACTTTAAAAAAATAATTTTCAATAAGTACTTTGTCCTTTGTTTACATTTAAGAGTTGGCATAATGTGAATTGTTTTGGAGAAGAGACTTTAGGGTTGCAAAAGTAGTTTAAACTTTAAATTCCCATCCACACGTGTCAAACATTTTTCACATTTACTATGTAAGACATTTTTCACATTTACTATGTAAGAGTTCGATAGGTAATAATAAAAGAGACTTTTTTCACAAATAGAAAATTTTAACAAACTATTTATATTCCTTAAAATAAAATTACTAAAAGACAAAAAATATTTTGTCTAAGTGTAAATATTCTATCAATCGTAAATTTTACACTTCATATTGTGTCAAACATAATTTGTCAGATAGTCTATTTTTGATAATTTTTCATAATATAAAAGTAAGATTGTTTTTCAATACAGTAAAATATTTAAAAAAATATCACGGTCTATATATAATAGACCAAGATTGATTGGGATATTCTACTATATTTGTTAAGTATTTTCAAAAGTTTCGTGATTTAAAATAATTTAAAAAAAAATATAAATAAAATATGTTTAAAAAATATTAATTAGTATATGTTAACGGATGTAAATACAATATTAATAACAAGTATTTTACCTCATTTGAAAATTTTTGTTATGTTTATTTATATTAAGCATATTTTAGTGGATGTGAACACAATACAATATTAATAGATTTTTATGTTTGAAAACATTCTTAATATATATCAATTGACATTTCAAATATTATATGAAGTTGAGCATTTTTTTAATCTAATAGTTATAATTATATTATAAATTCTCACACACCTTTAACGTATTTAATTAAAATGATATATATATTTAAATTTAAGCGAGTTTAGTTGAATGATAATTAACAAATCTTCTCTAATAATCTCCTCTCATAGGTTAGTGTATTAAAAAATTAAATTACCTTAAGATAAGTAAAAATGACTATAAATCAATTGATGTTTAAGTATATATGTATTATTTGAAGTTTTATCTGCTATCCTACACATTGATCTTTGTATTACAATTTTTTTATATAATTTTATTTTAAGACCCTTGATCATCCTTTTGTTTAGTTTAAGGTCACATTCCTTTTCAAAATCAAAATTAAAATTTATATAAGCTATAAATTATCTGTAATATGGTAGTTAAAATAACTTTCATATTAGGGTTTTTCTCTAATATTTTAATGGGATAATTAAAAAAAAAAAAATTGATATCCATTGGGATGTTTTTTCCCAATAGCTTTTCAAATATAACTTTCATATTTACTAATATATCAACAACTTCTTTCGGGTTTCACGAATCTCTCTCTCTCTCTCTCTCTTAGAATATCATATATTCTCTCACTCATAGTTAATTAAGTTTACCATGATCATATAGATTAATGCTTTGATAAGACATATTAATATCTAGTATGTATACATAATACATTAAGCATTCTTATAATATTAATGTTTAATAAGATAAGCAATTAGGCTACGAACAAAGCATAAATTTCATTTAAAAAAACTTGTAATTAAATGACGCAACATTCTCAATAAGATATATTGAACATTGATTAGTATTAGTATATGGTTGTTGATGATGCATACACATATATACTCAAAAGCATCCCTAAGTTACAATTATTATATTCTTCTTTATAATTATTATTTTCTCCTTTGTAGTAAAGGAAAAAATATCATATTTTCTCAATATGATTATCACACTATACTCAAACTCTGTTCGCGAGAAAGAGACTAAAAGAGTATTGAATTTGTGAATGAATTTTGTATTTTTGTAATAAATAAAGCAGCACACAAATCACGGTTTCATTTTAATTACAAATACAAATAATGACTTTGAACCATTCAAATATGTTATACAATATTGGGTTGTATTATTGTACGTTTCACGAGCACTTAATTAAATTAAACTTTATTCTAATCTTTTTATAAGTAAACCTTATTTTAAAATTAAAAAAATCCAAAAATATACTTTCGGATTTATAAAATTGGAGTACTTAAGTCCCTAAATTTTGAAAAATGGGATTAAGGGATATTTTAATTACTAAAATGATGTGATAATAATTGAATGAGTAGACTTGGATTGGATTGGATTAAATAATGACTTTCTTTTTCTATTTTTTTCCTCCCACGTGATCATTTAAACCATAAAAAAATATAGTGAAAATAAGCCAAGGAAAAATTAATGATCATTTCCAAAATTATTATCCATGCTTCTATAATTAAAATGTTAAAAAAAATCCAAGGATAAAGAAAAAAAAAATGTGAATATAGAACCATCGAACCAAAGTAAAAAAGGACAAATTAATAGTGAGCCAATTATGATATGACTTGTATCTTCTGTAAATATTTGTTCAAAACTTTTAATTTTCAAACTAATTGGGTGGGTGAGATTTATTGAAATGTCAGACCTAAAAGTTTAAATGAAAGATCTTTCTTTTTTTGTATTTACAATGGAATATAATTAGTCAATTTTTGTGTTGAAAAAATCGTCAATGGTCACTAAGTCCAAGTCCTCCAACTCATGGACTTGGACGCCCATGTGATCTAATATGGCACCCCTATTTCCAAGAAGCTTACGAGTTATGTATCTGCAGAATGAAACCATTGAGTTTAATTTTGAATTAATGAGATAAATAAACAATGAAAGAATGACAATGTTTGCAGATATGAGAATGTTGTTTTTATACTTCAAGATTAGTTTAAAAATAGAATAAAAAACAAAGATAATTGTTTTAAATGATAAAGTTTCTAAAAGGATAATCTATTGAAAATTATGAAGGGGAATAATCGACCAAAATGCACCTAAGATTGTGAAAGGAATTTC
This sequence comes from Cucumis melo, assembly GCF_025177605.1. NCBI lineage: Eukaryota > Viridiplantae > Streptophyta > Magnoliopsida > Cucurbitales > Cucurbitaceae > Cucumis > Cucumis melo. Next base: position 2,284,044 of record NC_066863.1, on the reverse strand, counting down.
TGGGTCAAAATTGAAACAGAAATGATCCATCGAGCTTTGCTTTGAAATAGGTGTAAAGCCCAATTTGGTCGTCTGGACAATCCGTCAACAGTTTTATCTTTCTGGAACCTGAAGGAATAAGTATAAGAACTCAGATACATCTCCTACTTTTGCCTTTTGATGCTTTAATCTCAGACCTTTTTCAATCCATTCTTTCTCCTTGAACCCATTATTCAATTTCCCTTTTTATTTTTTTTTTCTTTTATTACCCTCACAATTAACAAAATGAGAACAAGGTTTTGGAGGATAAATATGCTATATGTTACGTCCTGATTAAACAGTCAACATGGATGCCAATTGGTTGATTTATATTTTAAAAAGAAACATATATATATATATATATAAGGATCCATTTGCTTGTGTGCTTTGTTTATTATTAATTCTAATACTAGAAAAATCTAATGATTGCAATATCTTGAATTCGTAATGATCATATATCAAGTTTTTGCTGTAAAGATTTTGTGTGATAGAAATCCTAAACCCTAAACTTAAATTGTTTATGGATTATGGATGTGTTAGTTATAATAATTTAGGTATAGAGGTTTGTTGCAGATTTGTGAGATCCAAAGCCTAAATCCATTTATGAGATGTGCGAATTTCTCCACTTGTATATGTTTATGATTATAGACCATCAAAATATTGGAAGTCAACTCTACTATGTAATGACCTTTAATTAGTAGTCTACGTCTTTATTTATATACTAATTTGAAGAAAGAGAAGTCGAGAGAGTCCTTTTTTATGTGAAAATTATAGTCCCAATCCAACAGAAATACAAATTCTTAGTATTCCAAAAATTGTGACATTGAATTAGAAGAAAACCAAAAACATAATCCACCAATTGTTATTAATTATCCAAAGGATGGCTATAAAATTATATAACGTTAGACCGTATATGCTTAATTTTCTATTCAATTTCAATTTGTATTAGTAATTAATATTTGGCAAGATGCACCGGCCCCTAAATAGGCTTTTTTTTTTTTGAACAAGAAACGGTGGGTCAGTAGGTGCACCCGGGCATCTCCACTAGGTGGACACCCCCTTAGCACCATCATCATACCCGCTTCATTAATAATATAACGTTAACAGTACACGGAAGCAGGAGAGCCCAAAACGAAAGACAAAGGGCTTGAGAACAGCCCCAGAGATAACAAAGTACAGACATAAAGCAAAGTAAAAAGCTAAGTAAAAGCATTAAGGTTTAGGGCTATGGAAGTAGCTTGATAATTTGTAAACAGTGAAGATTTACTGGTCCACAGTCCTGCAAGAGCTTTTATATTTTCCCATAAATCAGCAACTGTTTTTTCTTTCCCATTGAAGATACGGGCATTCCTCTCCAACCATATGTTCCAGAGGGCAGAGGCATAGGTATTGAAGAGAATGATATTCTTTTTGGTTTTCTGTTTCCAGCTGCACATGGTAATACATAGATCCTTTGGACTAAGACAGTTTACATTGCTGTTTAAGTGGGATGATATTAATTCCCAGATGGACTTTGCAATGGGGCAAAGGATAAAGAGGTGGATTCTGTCCTCGTCATTCCTTTTACACATCACACACTAGCTTGGTCTAAATAGGCTTTAAGTTTGAATCTTTCTCATGAAATTCATTTAAATTACTCTTACTTTTCTTAATTTCCGTTACACTAGTAAATATGGTAAAAATATTTAAAATATATAACAAAATTTTGAATTACGTTCATAATAGACTTCTATCATACTATATTTTATAAATATTTTGGTTATATTTGAAAATGTTGTATCAAATTTTATAATCATAATTTTGTCAAAATTTATGTATAATAAATTTTTTTAAATTTTAAATATTGTGTTAAGAGAGTCATAGAACATTAGGTGATATTTAATAATTTTAAATTGCATAGTTTTATTAACACAAAATTATATCAAACAGTATAAAACTCAAGTATTTATATCAAAGTGTATAAATTCTTTTTATAAAATTCATTTTTTTTGAATTTTTCTTTCTTTCTATTGAAATAAACGTGGTGCACTTCCTCATTCCTATAACTTGTTCAAAATTTATTTAGAAATCGATTCTGTAAAACATGTGTTTATTATGATTTTAATTTGAGATAGAAGGATTATATCAATTACCAATTGATCGAGCTTGCTTTTGAAAAGAAGAAAGAGAGAAAGAAAATAGTAGATGTCCTTTGATCAATGTAGTTTTAAACGTGTCCATAATTTTATGGAGCAAATTAGTTGTGAACATAATTGTAATAGCAACTTCTACATCATATTTAATACTGTCTCAAAAATGTTAGAAAGCTAGTATGAAAACAATAAAAGTTATCATCCCTATTTCCTTTTCTAGCCATATTTTTTATTTAAGATATTTTCAAATATAGTAAAATAAAAAAATAAAATTATAAACGTAATGGTTTTAATAGATGTTGACGAACATAGATAAACTCAGATGTTATTAGTTATAGACTAACGACGAACGATAGCAGTTTTTTTTTTTATTACAACAATTTTTCTTATTTCTTTTTACCTAAAAGTTTATCCATAATATTGGAAATTAAAAAATTTTGTTCATAAGCTGTGTCAGCTGTAATAGGATTAAAATTAAGAAATATAGAGAAGTATTAACGCAATTAATGCATAGCACAAAGGGCACCGTTATCTAATTAAAAGCTAAGCATCGGCGTATTTTACTCTTCAAAATTAATTTCATAACCCAATTAATTCGGTCATTTCATTTTTATTAAAAGGTAATTTAAGACTTCAATAATTTCCCTCAAAACTTTTATTTCCTTTTCTCTTTGTACGAGAAAAAGAAGAAAGAAAAAGTTGCTTCTTTCTGCTTTAATTTTAAACGTTTTGTAATTATGGTATTTTAGTTATCTTTCTAAATTAGAAGACTCCCCTATTAGGGGTGTTCTAAATATCCGAATAACTAGGACTATTAAACTCAAATTATAAAAATTTGGTTGGACTAATTTTTATTCTGGGTTGTGTTGAGAAGAATTTTTTAAACTAGAAGTATTATTGTTTGGTCAAGTGTGAATGGTAAATCTTTAAACGGTGAAGAGAGGCTACGACCAACTGGGAGAAAGAACCATATAATTGGAGAAAATATGGAATAAGGTGAGAAAAATGTGACCATTTACACCAAATATATGTGTGTCTGTGAATGAATGAGACAAAATTTAAATGGGTATTTTAAATCTGTATCTAATAACTATATTGATCATAAATTTTCATTCAACATTTATTAATGCATTCATATTCGATCACTTGAAATTTACATGTACGAGTTTAGCTACACAAGTATACCATTTAGTGTCCATATTTTTATAAATGTGTCCATTGATCAACCAGTAGCATTTTGGTGGTTAGAGATATCCATATTTTTCATTAGCGTGAGAGTGTGAAAGAATGACTTTTTAATTTGAAAAGTGTCTTACTATCTATGTAAAGTCTTAAAGAAATCGACCCCTAAAAAATACAAAAAAAAAAAAAAAAAAAAAACGTAAAAACAAATGGACACACAAATATATGAGTTTCATTAACGATATATTAGCTAATATTATTAGATACGATAATATTTTTAAATGATAAAATCGTGCCATTAAAATTAAAAGATTTACATAGTACACTTCTTAAAACCTTTGGTTGATCATTATAAATTAATAATCATAAATAATTAAATTATGTTGAATATTGGATAAGTTTCAGCCTCATACTTGGTAGCGTTATATAACCAATTCAAAAGAATTATAACATAGTTGTTGAAAAAGGTGCAACTTATGTAATAATGTTTAATTAGTTCACATAAAGTTGTATACTATACTTTGTATAATTGTGCCAAAGTAAGAGTGTGGTTGATGGATGAAGGTGTGGGAAATGGACTAATTATTATATAGTTTACTTTCATTTAATAGTTTTTAAAGTTTTAAAGGAAACAACAACAAAAAAAATTATAGAGAGGCAAAAAAGTAAGGTATAAAATGAGTGGGTCATCAAATAGAGAGTAAAGATTAAGCCTTAAAAGTAAGGTTTGTGTTAATTTAATCCCTTGAGTTAAAAAGAAAAAAATCTAACCATTATTTTTCTCTGCCATTAATTTAATGTTGGTCCATTCATTAACAACACTATTAATTATTCAACCATACTTTTAAAATTTTATATTTGTGGTGATCTCTCAACTCCAAAACGTAATTTTTATTTTGTTTGACATTTTGTTCAAGTTTGAAGTTTGGTTTCAATTAGTCATTTTAATGCTAGTATTTACAAGCTTAATCTATAAACTTTCTTATGAACTAAAAGTATTACATATATCCTCTAATTATTCTTGAACTCTTAAATTTTTGTTTCGTAATATAAATTCTTAACTTAACATTAAACGTCCAATTTTGTAACTAATAGTTGTTTAAAAATATTTAGTATTTTTTTTTTAAAAAAAGATACATTAAATCAGTAGGTATACCCGAACATCTCTACTAGGTGGATACCTCTTAGCACTCTCATCATCCCTGCTTCATTAATAATTGAAAGAAAAGTACATAAGCAAGATAGAATAACAAAAAAGGCTAGAGAGCAGTCCATAGATCATACCAGAAATCAAGTAAAAGCAGAAATATTAAGAGCGAGGCACAGTAGTCTGCAAAAAGCTTGGATCTACTACTCCAGAAACTTGTTGTTTGGTGTGCAAAGGAAAAGTCTAATTTCATTCTATTATTATTAGATATCGATGCTTCTCATAGTTCTTCTTAGGTGTATATCTCAATCACATCTATCTTGATTATTCCACATCTCTTTGATACTCCCATTTTTTTTTTGTGGATAGAGCATAGAGCCTAGGCTTGTGTAGAACAAGAGGAGCAATATCCGACCATATAGCCCATGCCAAAAAGACATGTTTTCACCATTATTGATTTTCCATTTGGTTTGTTCTAGGAACCAGGATATACCTTTTTTAATGGCATTCCAAGGAGACTTGTTACTGCTATATATTTACCTTTTGTAATTTTTAAAATTAATAATTTATTAAACGTAACATACAATTTAACAAAGGCATAGTAAACTTTCACTTTGTATCTAATACATTTACATAATATTTTGCATCTTTTAGTCTTGGGCATGTGATTAGAATACTAAGGAATGTTAATATACTTGAAATGTCTCCGTGCACCTCCTAATCTTTTTATGTTTGTGAATATTGTGCTTAAAAAAATGCATTTACATGAATTTTTCTATTTTTTTTTAAGAAAAAAGGTTGAATAGATTCGTTTATTAAACAAAATTAAAAGTTTGAGATGATCTTATTATTTCAAAATCAAACATATAGAAGTAGAAGCAAACTTTATTTAGAAGTAGTCGATCACATAGGTCGTAGTGGTATAAACCAAAGGTTTCATAGACCTAGGGTTTACACAAGTTTTTATAGACCCAAATTTCTACCAAACCCACGTTTCTAAAATGGAAATATTTCATAATTCCTGACTTCAACAAACCCTAGAACTCACTAAAACTAACTATGAGAGCAAACCACTCCCAAATAAACACATTAATTAACAAACAACACACATATCTTACTTACATAATATAAAGGACACACATAACAAATACATTATATATTTGATACTGTTGATGATCATCTTCTCCATGTTGTAGCTAGTCGAACGACCTCTAATGTCTTACAAAATTAGGGTTTGATTTCTAAGGGTAGTTGTATTTTTCCGTAACGAGTCGAGTTAATATAGTTCTGAGTCAAGTGAGCTGATGCTCCAGGAAGAAGCAACCCAAACAGTCTAACCATTAAAGTGTTGAAACCCTCACCCTTGAAGGGTGGGATTACTAAACTTCTTAAAAGCTCCCACCATGCAGTCAAGTACTTGCGAGGTATCAACAATATCTCAAAGAAGTAGTTGGGGTTTGGTTCAGCCTCCAAAAACTGCACCCACTCAAAAACCATTGATCAATATAGTTACAATTTGTTAAATTATTGGTCAACTTAAAACTTCAATGTAAGTAATCATTAGTCACTAAATTTAATTATATACTATCTTACTTGCAACCTTCTAAGTCAATCTAGGTTGACACGAAACTTTATATTTATTACTATTATTATTATTAGAAAATATTTTCAAATATAATATAATGAACCAAAATATTTATAAATATAACAAAATTCACGGTTATAAGCGATATAGACAGATATAAATTGTAACATTTTGATATATTTGTAAATATGCATGGAAGTAGTTTTGTCATTTAAAATAAAATTTCTTATTACTTGAATATAAAGAATTTAGAATTGGTGAAGTTTAGTATTAGGTTACCTTGCCTTTGTAGCATGAGTTGTAGTAGACGCATTCACCGAAGTGTTTGTACCATGAATTTTTAAAGTCGAAAGGAACTCTAGCAACCATGTCAAAGGAGTAAACATATCTGTAATAACAGAAACCATAATTTTTAGTAAGATTATTCATGAATTGAGCAAAATTTCGGTCACCGGCTCTAGGTTGGCCAAAGGTGTAAACGGCCTGCAGCCTTTTTAGCAATGCAGATTCGCCATGGAAGGCGAGAATGGTAACGAAGAGAGTGGCGAGGGCACCGCCGAGGCTGTGGCCAGTGATGATGAACCTTGCCTTATCATTTGCTTTGACAACGTCTCTAAGGACTTGGCGAAGGGTGTAGTAAGCAAATTGATGATTGTCAGGGCGAGAAGGAAGCTCCTTTGGCCAATCAATACCGTCGTTTTGAAGGCCGAGAGCTTGCATGAAACCGTAGTGGATGTGGCCAATGCCTTCGATATTGTACCATGACACATTGAAATCTACTAACCAATCTCCTAATTCTGAACTGCCCCTGAATGCCACTACTATTACATTTGGATCATTTGCTGTGTTTTGAAATGCAAATGCTTGTGTTGTTGGTTTTCCTTGAAAGTCTGATCGTTTTTAAATTTAAAAACAAAAAAAAAAAAAAAAAACAAAAGATGGTTAGTTTCTAGGGGATTTTGAACACAATAATTAAGGTTTAAAGGCTCCTTCCATAGCCATTTCTTTTTATTTTTATTTTTGAGAATTAAGATTATTTTTTCTTTACGTCTTATAATGATTTTGTGGCTTTCTTAAATATAATAGCAGAAATTTTAGCCATTTCAAAAAAAAATCGAAAATAGCTTAAATTTCAAAAAAAAAAAACAAACAAGAAAAACTAAATGGTTAACTAAATGAAATATAAGTCTTTAATAATAAATTTAAAAGGACAATTATTTTAAATAAGAAAACTATTTAAAATATTTACAAATACATTAAAATACTACTATTTTTAATAAACGACTTATAGTAAAATATTTATAAACCTCTTAACTACGGTCTATCATTTCTATCCATATCTAATAATAATAAATAATAATATTTTATTGTACTTATAAATTATTTTAGTTTATTTTGTAATATTTGAAACAAGCGAAATAATAAGGATTTTTATTTCTCTAATTTACATGCAAAGAAAGAAGTAAAACAAACTAAAAGGAGTAATTTCCATTTATGTTTTATTTTTGAATAGGAAATATTGGTAGAGAGAAAAATGAGAGTTTGGTTTTATTTCTTTTGGGGAAAAGAATATATGTAGGTTAAATGTGAATGATTGAACTTTAGGAGTAATATACAAATGTGGATTTGATGTGTAGACCAAGTAGGAGACATTAAATTTAAGCCCCATTTAATCTGATTAGGTTGTAGGTGAAGCTTGAAAACAATTTTGTCAATTTAACTCCAACATCTTTAGCCAAATTTATTTGGTCATTATCCCTAGGATTTTCAAAAACTAATTGGACCATGTTTTGGTAGAGACAATTTGAGAACAAATTATTTAAATAAAATAGACTTATATATTTTTCATTTACTACTAGATTCATAAATTAAATTATAATTTAAACTTTTTTTTAATATAATTAAGCAATTAGTAATTAATTCATGATATGTTTTTAATCTAATAAAGATAGTTGTGAGTTTATACCATGAAATATTATATTTGTTAAATGTATTTTTCTTTGTTAATATAATTTCTTTGTATTTTAAAATTTTGAACTCAAAATCTAGATAAGACTAAAAACAATAAAAAAAGAAGAATATTCCTTTTGTTTTGAATCTCTCCTTATATAGTTATATGGATGTAATGTAATATATTCGATTGACAAAAATTAATTGCAACTTGGAGATGCATTACAGTCCAATAAAATTATGTCTAATAATAATAATTGTTATTATTATTTAAAACTTTTTTATAGAGAGAGAATATATGGTGTACCTAATTATTAATTACTCCCTTCAACCAAAACCAATTTTAATCAAAGGTGTTGTAGTTTAGAAGTTGAGTCTTACCATTCCAAAAGTCATAGCATTTTAGCAGGTTCATCTGCATCCAAAATAAGAACATTATCAGTCCTCACTTTACTAATTTTTACTAAAAAAGAACATTTTTTTCTCCACCGATCACTCATTTTAGTATTAGTCTCGTCCAAGTATGAGAGCTGCAATGATATCTATTTGTAAATATTTTTGTTAATTTTGCAAATAGTCCATTTATTTTACCTTCCAGCAGTTATTTACTACGGTCTGAATGACAGAAGGAGATTCGTAAGCCAACGTGGAAGCCATCATGGTTAGGCCACCATAATATCTGAATCCATTATCGTCTCCCAATTTTAAGTTATTCTTCCCAACTTCTATTCTCCAGTCTCCACATTTCACTTTCCCTCCGTAAGTTTCTTGAGGTACTCCAAAAATCTTTGCTGCATCCATACCCAATAATTAATTAACGTTATCAATTAACCAACAATCTTTTTTTTACTTTTGCCATCCACGATGAAGTATTACTAACCAACAGTTCTCAAATTCAGAAATTATAAATTTTGGGTTTCTAAATTCTGAAATTTGTGTGTCCATTTTATTTTAAGCAGCTGCTCAAAGTGTTGGATGAGTTCTTAAAATTTTCATTGTGTGTGTCTACAATAGGTCCTTTGGAGTTCAATGCATCTTCCAAATAATCTTATTGCAACTTCTTTGTGATGTGTCTATGGCTAGATGAAACAATAACAGACATTCCAAAACATAAAAAATCCATCTTTGACATTGTGGGACGAGATCGTTTCTTTGACAGCCCTTCTGGTGAACAATATCCTTTTGATTTTTGTGATTATGATGCATTTTCTATCGCTTTAAATTGAAAGCCTCTTTTTTTTCTAGTCTTTTGCCTTTTGTCATCAAACCCTCCTCTTGCTCATTGTCACAAGATCAAACCCAATCACTATGGAATTTAAAATACAATGAGTACTAAGAGAATATGTTAATCTAGTTGAGATATTAGGCCAACATGAACCACACAAGATTAATTAACATATTACTTATATTTAAATTTATAATGTCTAAACAAAGCCCTAAATTATTTTAAATTATTTCTTATCTATTACATGTGGATATCATAATGGAAAAAAAAAAGTGTGAACAATAAAAATTTAAAATTTCCTAGAAAAATTTGTAATTTTAGAACTTTAATTAAGAATAAAACAAATACAAACCCTTAATTTGAAATTAAGGAATAATGGGTTATTGCATAGGATTCAATAATATAATACCTCGAATGATTTTAAAGGTTTGGAGGTGATTGGCTATGGCGAGAAGGAGTTTCTGGAGAAGAATGGAGGAAACAATAATCCATCGATCTCCAAAGCTTTGATAAGAACGTTCTTTACCTGCAGGACAATCCGCCAATGTTCTGATGTCTACAAAATTGAAAGAAAGTGTAAATAAAAACAGGTTTAAGAACGTTGCACTCTCAGGTTTCAGTTTCAAATAATCATTTGAACCCATTTGTTCCTCTCTTTTGATTTTAGTAATGAAAAAAATTGGTGGAGAAATAAACAATAACCAAACTGATCGAATTTAGAGAACTTTTCTTATGAAACAAACATGCTTTGGTGCTTCGTTTTTATAGACAGAATGTGAAGCCCTAGTTTTGGTAATTTTTGATAATTATTTGGAAATTTTACGACCCTTTTGAGATGGTAATTAATTTTATAAAAAGCAAACAACACGTGGAGATCCAGTTTGCAAGAGAGTTGATTTTTGTGGCCGTGGGGCTATTTGATATATGTGTGTTATGTCCACACCTACCAACCTTACTTTAATAAATGATTTTCTTTTTTAACTCCGATTTAATAATGTTTAACACCTACTTAGTTTTCTAGGTTTTTTATTCAGTTTATGTTTATTTTCATAGAGTAGTTTCAAATCACACAATAGATTTAGATATGGATACCTATAACAAAATATCATCGTTTATATAATAGTCTATCATGATATAGATAGTAATCTAAAGTGATTTGTTGCAAATAGGCTACGATATTTTTGTAAATATTTTTCACAGTTTCATTATTTTAAAAAAAAAATCGATTTTTGTATGATCCTTCTTTATATATATATATAAAAAAAAAACCTTGAATTTTTTTGTTCTTTAGAAAAAAAAAATAACTACTCACTTAAAACTACTGTTTTTTATTTTTAAATTTTCCCTTAATTTTTCAAAATATTTATGAAAAAGTAATAACAAAATTTAAAAAAAAAAAAAAAGGTCCAATTTTTTTTTTCTATTTTTTAAAACTTGTATGATTTTTTGGTGATTAAGCTTTTTAGTTCTCAATTTTTTAAAAAACACAAATATGAATCGTATGCTAAATTTCAAGTATAAAATTTAGTTTTAAAAAGCTATGAGTCTATATAGAAGCTTAATTTTTAAAAATAATTCATAAAAATAAAAGCATGATAGTTAATTATCCAACAGAAAAATTTAATAATTGAAAATCTTTATACTAAATGAAGATCGTACCATTTGATTTTCTACTTTCTTGAAAATATGAAAAATAAAAAACCATAAAATTTGTTTTTATCTCAAGTGGAATTATATTATATAAAATAATACGGTTGAAAATATTTATAAAATATAGTAATATTTTATATCTAAATTTTATTATATTTTATAAATATTTTAATTTATGCAGTAATATTTTAAAATGTTCAATTATATTAAATATGTTTTAAGAAAATGTATTTGTTAAATGTGTTTGAGGGTAGAAAATTATCAAATATGCAAAAATGGAGAGATAGAAGGTGTGAAACTTTGGATATAAATACAACTATATTGTCGGTTGTATTTAAATAAAGAGTTAGCCATGTTTTTTAGACAAGTGTCGATGCTACTTTATGGTCCATTTCACTCTAGTACAATAATAAAATTCCATCACAATTTATTATAATTCATAATTTAAGGTTTAGATCGATTTTTTGACTGTTTAATAAACAATTGTAATTAAAATTTAAGACATGTTTTCCTTTTAAAAAGGATAATTTTTTTCTTTCTGTGATCAATTAAATGGTCTCAATGTATTTCTTTCCAAAAGAACAACAAACAATTATATTGAGAAATTAATTTAGGGTTTAGGGTTTAAAAGGATAATCTCATTTCAAAATAATAATTTGTACCATTTGAATTGGGATCTTTTTTTTAAAAAAAGCTATGGCAAAATAATAATAATAATAATAATAATAATAATAATAATAATAAAGTATTGGTGGAAAATAGTAAATAATATTGCAAACATTTGGTACACACTCTATCATATTTGGTACCCTATACATGGAGTATAATTTAATAATTTAATATCATATTTGGTGTTCCCAACAATCTCTAAATTTTTTTGCTCTTTTTAACTTTTGTTACGATCCATTTGAATCATTGATTTTTTTTATGACTAAGAATATTGAGTATGTAAAATTCAAATGTATGGCTATATTAAATTAAATAAATAATATAAGAGAGTATATATAGGGTAAATTTTCATAAATATAAAAAATTAGTAAAATATTTACGGTACGTGTAACAAAGTCTATGAATATAGTTATTTTTTAAATATTCAAAGTTTGTCCTTCCGTCCTTTTTTTTCTTCGTCTGTTTCATCGTCTTTTTTTTCCTTTCTTCTCGTTTTTGTCTGTTCTATCGTCTTTCATTCTTTTTTTCTTTTTTTTAAAGATCATGTATCAAATATAAAATATCTATTTTTTAAAAAATTTTTATTTGGTTGTTCAAGATTGTGTAGTAAATATAAAATATAAAAAACAGGAAAAAAAACGTCATTTAGATTTGGCTCAAATCTAAATGTTCGTGTAAAAAAATGATCGTGTAGATAAATCTAAATAATCGTGTAGCAAAGAAATCTTACAAAAAATCGTTTAGCCAATTTAAACAATTGTGTACCAAATCGTCATGTAGCTAAATCTAAATGGTCGTGTAACTAAATAAAACAATCGTGTATAAACAATTTAAAAAATAAATTGTTTAGATTTGAACGACCAAATATAAATGATAGTGTATAGCCAAATATAAACGATCTTATACCAAATATATTATACGCGTTGTTGACAGCATGGTTGATAAGACATTTTTTTTTGTGTTTTTTATGGTAGGCATGTTGGACGTTTTCATTTTCAAAATTATTCTATACGATGCAGATATTTTATAAACGTATATATGAAATCCGTTCGAATTGGATTGATAGTGCCTTTGGCCCATTCTCCAACGGCCCATTATTTTTCTTTAAAATGTCATTTCACTTATCATTGCTAGCAATAGTAATATTCTTTCTAAAAAATTGTAAATGCACTAAAATTTGTCACGATAAATTTTTATGGTATATCAGAAATAAACCAATATTTATAATATGATCTATTAACAGTACACATCTACAGACTTTAATAAATTTTGTTATATTTATAATTTTTTAAAAAGAATTACTATATTTTTTAATATCTTAAATCTAATTGCTATATATTTCTAACTATCTCTTTATTTTAGGTCAAGTTGCATAAATGACATTTAAGTTAAAAAGAATAGAAAATATAGCACAAAAATAAAATAATTGTACATATAATATAAAAATTGGTAAAAAAAAAAACTAAAAAGACCACTGTTTTGAAGGATTCTTTCTAATTTTGAAAGGTGTTATCACCTAATGTTGTCTTCCCTCTTATTGTCATCAACGATATCTTTCAATTCGAGAGATGTGCTATCAATAATAGTCATTAATATTGACAGACTTGACATTTTAGAAAAAAATTACTAGTAGATCGGTCCACATTTACTTATTTTACAAATATTTTATTATTGAGATATATTTTTAATTTATTTTCTAAATTGTGATATTGTCTATCATTTTCCTTTATTAATTTTAAACCATTAACTAGAATTTCTAGTAGTTAGGGTTGTAGGTTAATTATATTATATAGAGATAATAACTTCACTCATTTACTCTTATAGACTGTAGTATTCGGTCACTATGTAGAATAAGATAATATTTTGTTGATCAATTAGAAAAGTATCTCTCTCTTCCATCTGTCTTGTTCTCTTATTTAGAAAACTTTCTGTTGAGAAAGAATATGGAGAAGGGTTTTGCCGATTATTCGAATAGGTAAAAAACCTATTGAAAATATTTACAAAATATGCATTTATTTGACTTCTATCTTTAACCTCGTTTTGTTATAAATGATTCTCTTTTACTTACTCGAACTACATGTATATATATATATAGCCGACCTATATAATGGGTCAAGTTCGAACTGTACCATCTACAATTTTGGTTTGCATTCTTTAATTAATTATTTCGAGGTTTTCTTTTGAATGTGCCTCTTACAATTTGAATTTGATCACTCACTCACTTATCTCTAAGGATGTAGAAAATGATGAGTGTAAATATTTGTGTACGTGTAAACTTAACATAGATTTGAGAAATACATATAATATTTTGGATGAACTAAAATGTATCTAAAAAGTGCCAGAGAATTTCATTTCGTTTATTGTAAAAGTTAAAATATTTGTTTATATGTAGACTTGTATTTATCTTTTCATTTTTAATCTCTTTTCTCTACAAACATATATATATATATATATATATATATATATATATATATAGAGATTGATAGATAGATAGAAAGAGAGTAAAAGAGATGATTTAATTCCAGTTTTAAATAAAATATGACTTCTCACGTAGGCAAAACATTTATAATTTTGATTCTCTTTAAGAAACATATAAAAGATAACATAATTAACATCGATCTGTGATAAAATTAGTGGAGGTAGTAAAACCCTAAACCCTCCATTTCCATTTCATTGCTGTTGATCCCTACTCTTCACTGAATTAATTTCTTAAGCCCTCGTAATTAATATAATTAAAATAAATACTTTATGAGATTGTTTAACTATGAATATAAAGTCCAAATATCTAAGTAGGCAGTTCAAAAAAATTGTATCAAAATATATATCAGAAGGGTGTAAGAGGACTCACGGTGGCCGATGATGGGACGCGGCGGAGGGAATGTATTTGATAAACAAAACGACGTCACCGCGCCGTCGCCAAATGGGTAAAAGACATGTCAGATTTTCACGTGATTTTTCCCCTTTTGCTCCACCGCCTGTGCGCCCCTGATAGACTCACCCCACCGTCACTCACCTTCATTTAATTGCATCCACTATTCCTCCGATCTTCTCTTCTCTCTCTCTCTCTCTCTCTCTCTCAAGCTTATAATCAAATTCCCAGCACGATCGACCCACCATGGTTTTCTTTTTTAGATCTTTCTTCGATAAGACACATCAAACGCACAACACTCATTATTCTTCCTATTTGGTTGCTGGGGGTTTGCTTTTTGCTGAAGATATTTTCTTTCTTTAACATGAAAGAAAACAAACAGTGATACACAAATATAGAAAAACTTGAAAGTGAAGTAAACGAAAACCAAATCCATGCAATTTTATTCACTTATCAAATTTTGAGTACACTCTTCACAGTTAGCAAATACAACGGAGAGAGATAATAAAGGGTTTTCATTTTCTTTTGAGATTCACAACCCTTAATTAGAATAATGATTAAAGGCTTGCATCAATATTCTTCAAATTGGTCAAGGTTGGGATTGATGATTAGGGATGTAGCTCCCGGATGACATTTCCAAAGGGAACCCAACGCTAGGTGCACCACCACCGGTGATTGGGCGGTTCCCGGTGGAAACGGCGGCTCTTTCAAGAGACTGAACTTGGGTTTTTAAGAATTTAACATAATGAATAGCTTCATCCAACATAGAAGCAGTGTCCATTTTAGTACCTCCAGGGACTAATCTTTGAAGTATTCTAATTCTTTCGCTAATTCTTTCTCTCCTATGTCGAGCCGCTACACTTTGTGGGTCAGTTGAAATCTTCACGTTTCTTCTTTTTGGTGGCTTCACGGCTTCTGGGTCTATGTGAATTGGTTGCATCACTGCTATTCTGAATATCATCTCCCTCATAGCCGCTACCGACCTTTGTTTCTGTAAACTCTCAGTTTCGCAACTACCAGAGTTTCGCCACCGTGAAGGGGAGGTTCCCGGGAATGGAACAGTAGATTGTTGGGGGAAATTATAAGGTGGGTTGTTGTTGCTGTTGTTGTTGTTGATGAATAATGGAGGCGATGAAGAGGAATCCAAATGGCAATGTGGGTTATCGGTGGTGGTTGAGCTGAAATCAGAGGATGGCGGTGAGAAATCATTATAAAATTCAGGGATTTTTTCCATTTGTTGCATCATCATCATAATCTCCATCTGATCTTCCGATTTTAAATCATCATTTTCCATAGGATTAAAGAATAAAAAAAAATCTCCGACCTGATCCAATTCAATCCCGATCTGATCCTCAGTTATATTTGGTGTACAAATTTCACAAAATTGGAGATGGTGAAGAGAGAAACAGAAAGAGAGAGAGAAGGAAGAACACGCTATCATTTGATGGTCATTCCATATATAACAAATGGGTTGAACAGTGCATCACTATTTTTTTTTTTATTATTAATTTCCAAAGAGGGAAAGGGAGAAAAAAAAAAAGGAGAAGAAAAGAAATTTCCTTTTTTGGGCATCAGCTTTTTTCTTAATTATTTATTCGAAAACAAAGTCTCTATCAATTGGCATTCATGGAAACGATAAATAGTGATTTATTGGAAGGAGAAATGAGAAGATGATCATCTGAAACGACAATGGTGATTTGATAAAAGTGATCGTAGCCGTTGAAAAGAGAGGGTGGAGGGAACAGGATAAGGAGAAAGAGAGGGTGAGATTGATGCCTAAGCAGAAACTCCCAATGCTTTGGATTAAAATATTGTTACAAACATCTTATCTTTTTGCCTATATACAATGAGATATCAAAATTCCTTTTTCTTTTATTATTATTATTATTATTATTATTGCACCATATCAATCCAAGGCTGTTGATATGGTGTTATGTCAGATGAAATGCCCCACTATATTAACGGTTCTACCAAAATGCCTCTCTTTTTTCATTTTTCTTTCTCTCTTTTTAATAATTACCTTCCCAATTTTATCTCTTCCTACAAAACAAATCTTTCTAAGCTTGTTAATCTAATTGTGAGAAAACACTTGTCCTAATTGTGTCGTGAAAATTTGTTAGCCTAGTTTAATGATACAGTATCTACATTTAGAGGTCATCGACCCATGATAAGAGATCATATATTGCATTATTTAGTAGTTCATGATCTCAATGTTATGACTCAAAGGTACAACATATGTTGTATACCAGATAATCTGTACATCAGAACCTAAGATTATAAAGAAAGAATTGCCAAAAGATTAAGAGAGTTACTCCTTAATCAATATCCACTTGCAATAGCATAATCAAGCCAGCTTGATATTACGTAACCTCTCATATGGTAAGTAGCGCATACATGTCAAAACTCTCTACGGAAGACCGTACTTATTTACCATAGTTTACTTAATATATCCACCAGGTCGCATGCAACAAACTTTTTCCGCAGTCAATTTAGAATTGCCCACGCTCCAAAGACCCACCTCGAGTAAATAAGGATCAATAAAACAATGGAAGCATGAACACTACACTACAACCATGTTAAATTAAAAATAAAACATTATTTATTATATATTGTAATCTGATACTTCAAAATTAATATTAAAGTACAAAAACGACAATGTGAGGGAGAGACGTGCCCCGCTGGTCCCTTAATAAATTTGTCCCCTATGTCATATTTATATTTTTTTATCGTCCTCAGACGTGAATTGTGAAATTAGTAGATAGTTCGAGATTACTAACGTAGAATAGAATTGAAATTCAATAAGACTATGAGGTTAAAAAGATTTTTTTTTTAATTATTTTATTCAAGTATAAGAAAGGTAGGATTTTATGCATCTACTCTATTCACAAACCAAAAGAAAAAACTAAGAGAAAAAATTCGATCTTTCTTAGTTTTAAGTTTACTACTAGAAATCATACACTCGAAATTTTTTTTAAAAAAAAATCATGCAAAAGAAGAAGTGGAGAAAAGAGTCTTGTTGGAGCTCTACTGCAGTTTTCAATTCTACCAAACATCAAATATGGTCAAAAAAAGAACATACCTCCAAATAATTAAGACTCCAATCATATCAATCAAAAAACTCAAAATAAAATAAAATAAAATAATTGTGCAAAGAGTCACTCCGATCCATGTTACAACATTGTTATTCTAACCTCCCTCTTAACAATCTCAACAGTACTCTCAGTACACATAGGAGAAATAAGAAATATTGAACAATCAAATTGTGTACCATCACTCGTGTTAACAAATACTGCAAACTTGATTTGCAAGAAACTACTTAGTTTTATTTTTAATGTTTGTTAGCTGTAATTTAGAGTACTTTTCTCGTTTGCTTATAAAATATTTGTATTGGTTCCAATCCAATGAATATCAACACTTGATCCTCTGTGCAATATTACTCTCTTATATATTTTTGTTTGTTGTGTTTTCATTTACATGCATAACTATTTAAACCTATCAAGTACGATATAACTTATAAGTGTAGTTTATATTAATTACTTTTGTAGAGTTATCTAAGAATGAAAATAACATATTTGAATTTATCTCCCTATATATATCTTGATGAAAAAAAGGACCTTTTTTCTCCTTCAATAGTTCATGCATCGTTATGTTTCTTGAGTCCTAAAATCTCGGTGGAATCCAAACTCCCAGAAAAGAAAAGACCGCTTTTTTTTTTTTTTTCTCTTTTAGAAGAACCTAAGAGCCCCACCCCACATGATAGCTGTCAGAAATCTAACCGAGAAGGGAGCAAAGTTCAAAGTTTTTTACACTTGACGGTGAGTATCCATGAGCCGTTTGATTCTCCGGCGGTGAGTACGTGGCAACAATCAGCAGCAAGAGGAGGAAACCAAGTTGGAGAAGAACAGTGGATTTTGATCCAAATACGTCACCGTTTGAAATTAGAAAGCCTAGGAAGGAAAGGAAAGTTGGTGCAATATAGGGTGAAATTTCTCTCACTGATAATGTTGGGATTGGGAACGCTGATCGAGGCATATCAGGATCAGGTTCTGAAGAAGCCTACCTGCTTAATGTGGAAGTATTATATTGCCAACGAACTCTCTTTTAATTTAAGGCAGAAAAAAAAAAAGAAAAAACAACAGTCAAATTAAAAAAACTTTCTAAAAATTCACTTGCTGAATTACTCTTTTAAGTCTTGGGTCCTGTCTTTTAATCTGCTACAATCATTAAACTCAATCAAAAGCTATATATAATTATTCCTATGGCGCCAACAGTATGATTTGGTGCCAAGATCAAGGAAATCTCTCTGGATATGTGACAACAAGGGGAGAGTAATAAATTATAATATCATATGTAAAGGGGTTTGGAGCACATACATAAAATGTGAATAAAGAGATATGTTCTGGTGCAGAAGATGTTCTTTTAGATAAAAAAGAATCCAATGGTAGAAAGAGAGAGAGAGGGTTTGTTATTGAGAGGTTTCTTTTTCTCTGCTTACACCACCTTATCTTTTTCTTCCCCACTCAGCATATTAATAGTTGTTTGTTAATATGATGATATGATATGTTAAAATAATACAACACACAAACAGAAACAGACCCACAAATTTATAACAAACAGACACAGATTGGTAATGGTCCCTTTGAAATCTCAACTTCAATTCACTTTTTCTTTTACATGATAATCATATACCATCACCATTCAACTTTGGACTGGTTGGGTTATTTTTGCACGAATTATTCCATCAAACAGCATCTCTTTTTCCACTTGATTTGTTTTTGGTATCAAACTATTTTTCAATACCAGATGTTGGTTTCTTCGAGCTACGATTTTTCTCGACTCATTTTTGTTCTGTTTCTTTTTTAGCTAGGGTGGGAAAATATTTGGCAGTTCTTGGACCTTGCCTATCATGAAAAAGAGATTGCACCAAAAATCATAACAAGTCTAGAACATACAAGAAGAATAAAGAATCCCCACATTAACAAAAAATAATCTAAACTAAGGAAGTGTATTCGCCATGTACAGATCTCTTATCCCAGAAATGGGATTTTGGAATTTAAATTAATCAACGATGACTTCCTAACAATTCCATCAGATTTGTTTCGACGTGATTATACAATTTCTAGAACTGGAGATAGATAAAACAAATAGAATACATAAGAGAAGTGATAGCAACGCTCAAGTGGAATTGCCTTCTATATTTTTAGTTTGATTGCCGTCCAGAAGCTCATTAACACAAAATTGATGTAAATTGTCGTACATTTTTCTCCAGTGTTGTAGCATTTGCTTGGATTTTCCATAATCATGCTTAAGTCTTTCCAACTCCATTTCTGTGGCAGCAGAACCCTGTTGCTGAAATACAGAAAACCACATGTTAGAACAGGCTTTAAGCGTATAGAGGATTATGGGATATCAAAATATTGTGTGTCTATCCCAGAACAAGAAAAGCTACAACATAATTAAGCAAGAAAGAAAAAAGGAATTCTAGGACCACAGGGAAGGGGTATAGAAAAAAAAATAAAGCACCTGAAGTTCTGTGATTTGATTATCCATAACGTGAGAACTAAGGAAAGAAAACTCCATAGATTCCTTGGGAGGACCTGATGGATCAATGATAACACCAGTGTATTCATCCTCGTCCTTAGAGTTCTCAAATTTAGCGAGGGCAGGTGGTAAGATTGGCCGGTGCTTTCTCAAAGAACCTTGGGAAGTTGACTGTGATTTAGGGAGGGGCTGTTGTTGAACAAGAAGTATATTGTTTACAGGACCTGCACGGTAGTATGTAGCATTGGTGTATTTTCATTGAAATCATATAATAAAAATGCTGGTCATGAATTAAGCAAAAGCTATGGGAAAGAAAATTAAATAAATGAATGTACATTTTAAAAAAAATTATATATAAATGAATGAACTTAAAATGCTCAAATAAGGTTCATAAGAAAGAGATAAAAAAGAGTATCAAGCTTCAAAACATATATATATTTTCTAATTTGAATGTAACATCCTCCAATCTCTAACAATTAAAATTGCAAAGCAGAGGAAACAAAACAATGAAAGATGTACCTTAAGCCTCAGCTAAGGCTAAATTTGAAAATAAAAAACAACTTGGTAGAGGTATTTATGCAAGAAATAATATTTATTCAAATACTGGGTCAGACGGTCAATAAATGAAAAGAAAATACAATTTCATAGAAACTAACCTTATTCAAGTAATAAAATTTAAATGGCTTGTTACCTTTTGAATGTCTGAAAACACGAATAACATTATTGGTTCGTGTATCCCAAACTCTTATTGCTCCATCCTCAGATCCAGAGATCAACAAATTACCACTTGAGCAGTATGCCAAGGAAGTAACTGACTTGCTAGTAAGAATACAAAAGGACAATAAGTTGGACAATACAGCAAATCCAAAAAGATAATATATGCTGCATTAAAAACCTATATACATATTAAAAAAACCACGTCCAGTTTCTTTAAAGAAACCATAAAGAGAGTGGCTGTTTAGCAACCGAGACCCAACAATGATCAACTTGGAAGTAGAATACTAATTCCTAGTTTTTAAGAAATCAAGACACCATTACAAATAACCCTAGTGCATGTGCACCAAACTAATAGCAACTTGAAATTCCTCAACATTTCATTGCATAATTATATCATTAGACAATCTAATATATATTGCATGGAACAATGAAAATATTCTTGAAACCAGAAAGGACAAACAAAATTATAGGAAATTGAAAACTTAATCTTGTTTAACTGTAGATATATTAATGTTGAAAGAAAAACAGCCTCCATGATAAAATAAAATGATAGAGATAATTAATACAGACCTTTGATTTGACAATGACCCAAGTATATGCAATCCGTAGTCACTGCTGGATGGGCATTTAGCATTAAGCGCAGCAGTGTAGATCTTCCCATCTCTGCCACCACCATAAAAGACATGCTCACCAGGATCCAAAGCAATGGCATCAATGATTGAAGGAAATATGATATTTCTTAATAACTTCCCCTTCGATAAGCTCCACACCTACAAAAGCCAAGTTAGCATACAACATATGCATCACCAAAGAAAATTTGATATGGGTGAAGTTAGGATAGGAAAGTAGTCATTACACAGTGGTGACAAATCGTAAACAAACACATTTCATATACAGTATATCCACATCACTATTAAAAATGTGAAAATCCTAGAACATAATGCATATTGATATAAATCGTAGTTGGATAATTATATCCACCTCTCTGCACTCGATAACTCATCCTCCCATACATTGTCATTTTTGGTTACAATACAAAATTTAGTCTAGATAATATGTTTTTTAAAATCCTAGATGAGGATGTAAGCATTAAGAAAACCTTAAACGTCAAGCTGTTGTAATTGCAAAAAAGGGCAATATACCAAGTCAATGCCATTGGACTTCCAAAGTGGTTGTAAAACTATTTAACTAACCAATCTACATGGCCACATCATCAGAAAATTAGATTATCAACATAGGTGTTAAATTCAATGGAGTGCCAAACCTTACAAGTACGATCCACAGAGGAAGAGATTATAATAGCATTGAATCCTCCATAGCCAACAACAATGTCAGTAACAGGCAGATTATGCCCAGTGAAACTATGCTCATACAAATGTTTTGCTTCCCTTTGCCATCCATCATCAAAAACCCTGCAATCAACATGTTTGTAATAAGAATTTCTACAAATCACATAAAAACCTAAACACACAAACACACGGCCAAATGATGAAATTTTATACGTTATAAGGGACCAAACTCTAATGCAGCCGTCTTCAGAACCAGAAATTAACAGGGAGTCATCTTCAGAGAAAACAAGGCAAGTAACTGCCCTATAATGAGCATGCCATTTTTTAAGCAGTCTACCACTTAAAACCTACAACAACGAGCAATTCATCTTATACTACAGCCAAGAATGTGCCAATTAATAGAATAAGAAGACGATAATTTTAGAGTTCAATGGCAGAGCAAAATTTATTAAATCAAAATTTACCTCCCATAAGTATATATCTCCAGAGAAACCACCACCAACAATATAAGTACCCTCATTGTTGGAAGCCAAGGCCATTATTGGTTCAGCCGGAAAACTCTTAACTTCAACTTGAGGCTGTAGGAAGAAAAATTAATTAAGCAGAGTATTGAGGAACAGAGAGTTGAAATTCGTTACAATAACAAGTACCTTACACCAAGACCAGTAGAGAACGGAGCCAGCAGTAGCTGCAGCATCGCGAAGCTGAGAGCACGCGAGAAACTTTTCACCGACACAAACAAGACCATGTGGCGGAGAAGCACAAGACTTGTAACGCAGATGTTCTGCGCCGGTATGAAGGTCCCAGCAACCAATCCCTGAATCAATAGACGACGAAGCAACCAGTAGCACCATTCTGAGTTGAGAGCTTGAGAAGAGGGTTTCAGTTTTCAATTTGGTTTGGAATAATTTATGGCGGTGCGGTGGATGAAAAACAGCGCGGCAACCAAAACGATGTTTAGCGCCGAAGGAGACGGCGGCGGGAAGGAGTTGAATAGGGTGAGGGGAATTGTCGAACGAACAAACTTCAAAATCAATACAATCCAATTTCGCCAAAAATAAATTTATAATGGACTGGGCCGAGCCGAAGTTTTATGATGATGGACTGGGCCCAATTTTTCACTTATCGGCCCATATTCGGGTCAATATAGAAAAGAAATTGATATTATTATGAATTACGACCGGCGTTTGGAATTTACTTTTTATAGCTTTTTGACCCCACGCTGTAGAGTTGATCACAAATAGAAAAAGAAATCTCAACTTAAATATACATAATAAATGATAGAAAAAAAGAAGCTAAAAATAACAAATATCAGTATCTTCATTTGATACACTGAAGTTGGAGTTAATGTTGATCCAAATTGAAATTAAAAAATTCCTTTTAGTAAAGAGGTTTTGAAGAATATGTGTGGATATATACGGCTACTTAGCAACCAAAAACCCTAAAATACAATGAAGTCCTTTAAAGCATCTTTAATGGAGGTTTTTCCTTTATGTTCCCCTTTTTTGTATTCTTCAAAAACCCATCTGGGTTGTTGTTTTAAGGCATCACGTGCACATCCATGTCACGTGCGAGTCCTCTTGTGAGAAAAGACAACGCCCATACTGTTGTTTTTGTAAATATTTTAGACAAAATTATGTGTGAGAGAGGAAATCATTGCACCACAAACAAACATATCCAAACCCTCTCTCCAATATTCCAAACTTTTAAACTACATTACTTTCGTTTTTTTTTTCCTTTCCTTTCCTTTCCTTTTGATCCTTCTTTTTAGATAAAAACTCTGCGTTTCACCACAGCTGTATTCTTTTTTCTTTTCTGCTTTATCAGAGTTGAATTTTTATGTTATGAAATTAAATGCCCTTATCCCTATGGAAGAAAAAAACATATATTTATGAAAAAGGAAAGAGCAATAGAGGCACAGAGTTATACATTGGCCTGCCATGGTCAAACTTTTCAATTTTATCAAATTTTTTAAAAAAATTGACATTGTATTTTGTATTTTCTTTTACTAGTAATGGAGTTATCTGCAAAAGAGAGAGAGAAAGAGAGAGAAGAAAGAAAAAGAGAGAAAAGTGAAACCATAAAAGAGAGTGGCATTTAGGCAAAGTGGGTTGGGTTTATCTACCAGTCAATCATCATCACTCTATTTGGTTCGAACCAACAATTTCAAAACCCTAGGGTTTTTCAAATTCCATTCCTCTTATACTTTAAGTAGCAAAAACCTAAGGTTTCTCATGGGCCGGGTTTAATTTTCAAACATCAAAAAATAAATTAATTATAAGAGAATATTAGCTATATCAGATTAGGATGAATGTTGGGGAATCATTGTTAAATAAGCCTTTTCCATTGAAATGAGGGAAAGAGAAAGAGAGAGAGAGACTATTGAATCAAATGATATGATAGCTTTCCTTCTGATAAAAATCATATAAAATCAAATTTTGGGCCCTGACAAAATTTTATTTATTTATGTAACTCTCATAATTAATTAAACTACAGTTATTAAATATTTTCAACACCAACAAAATAAACTGTCCTTTCCCTTTTCTTTTCTCCTTCGTGTCAGCACACACACATTACTCATTTAATACTTACTGTCTTTCTCATCAAAAAAAATAGTAATAAATTTGCCCTTGTTTCTGTGTAGAACTGAAATGAAAAGGAAGAAGAAGAAGAAAAAAAAAAAAAACTTTCCATTTAAGAACCCCTTTTTTTAGGTACTGATTCTGTATCGCACATTAATGCTACTGAAAATATTCCAGGTCAAACCAATTTGAAATGAAGAAAAAAAGAAAAAATGATGTTAATATGAAATAGCTAGCGTCAATGAGGGTTATATACATGTAGAAGATAACTTACAGTGCTATCACAAATCAAACGCACGCACACATTTTTCTAATTTCAATTATGATCATATGAAATAATGCAGCACTGAAAAAAGGATTCAACTCCCCTCTGGGATTTCTAACAAAATTCCCTCCAAAAAGAAAAAAAAAAATATATCAGAACTAATTAACAAGCAGAAGGAGGCATGAGATTAAGGCCTAAATCGTCTTTTTCCAAAACCAATCTCGCTTTGTTGTTGTTGTTGCTGTGAGAATTACCATACTCTGGATGTAACCGTTTCTTCGATTGAATCGCCACACCGAAAAGCTTTGTCTTTGGCTGTTGTTGTTGCTGTTCTTCTTCTAGAATCGTCACGAAGCTTTTCGTTCCAACGGTGGTATTATTCCGGATCTGACTCGATACTTGATGATGATGATGGTAATGGTTGGGTTGTCGTACAACCGGAAACCCATCGGAGAGTAACGACGTGGAGGTTGAGTATTGATATGAATTACTGGGAGCAACCGGCTTCACGTGGTTTTGTACGAAATAAATGATATCGTTGTAGAGTTTTTTCATATGGGCTAACTCCGACATCAGCATATTGTTACTTCGACGGAGCCGTTCGTTGTCTTCCGATAGAGCGGTAACGGAGTTGTTGTTATTATTATTGTTGGGCGACGGCGAGTCACACCAATAATTGTTTTGGTCGTCGGAATCGGAAGGGGAAATACTAAGTCGAGCAGTGGGGAAATGGTAAAAACCGGGATTAAGTGGAGAGTGAGATTGATGGTGTTGGTTAACGGTAACTTGTGGTTGAGCGGTTTTCCGTCTATGGATCTCACATAATAAATGCTTCTCCCCTTTTCTAAAGAACTCGTTCGCAAACTCCCATCTGTCCGGTACAATTTTTCTAAAACCCTAAATAGAAGAAGAAATTCAAGTTAAATAAATAAATGGGATTGAAATTTTTTTATAAATAATAATAATAATGAAGATCGAACATACATAAGTGTTGAGCTGGCGTACGAAGCTAGAGAAATTGTTGTGTTTGAAATAGTTAGGGAGGAGATCTCTAGCGAATTCAGGAGGACGCCAAACGACGAAGGTAGTGTCATCTTCACCCCATGAAACAATATGGTCAGTGGAAGGATCATCGACAAGTTGGTAAGTTTTGGTTAAAAACGGAGCTGGGATTGCTTTGTGTGAGTCTAATGAAAGCAAAACGCCATCACAACTATCAAGCATTAGAGCCATTTGATGAGAAGAGACGAAGGGTGGGGAAAGAGGAAAGGTATTGTGTAGTTTAGTGTGTGTTTTTTTGATTTTATATTAAGAGATTTTGGGAAGGTGGGTTTTTGTGGGAGAGTGAGAGAATATGTGTCTGTGAAATAAGAGGGTTTCAAGACAAACCCGTGACAATGTTTTTTTTTTCTTTCTTTTTTTCAAATAATAAAAAGAAAGAAAAACTATTAATAATTCTATACTGACATTCATCCCCTTTCCGCACCCACTTAAAAATCACCACAAGAGGTGATATATACTGCAGTGCCATATCCTTGTTCTCAATTCTACACTCTCGGTCAAACCTTCTTTTCTTCTTTGATCTTTTTCTTTCTTTTACTGTACCAAAACACAATTAATTCCATTAATAAAAATCAATTTTAAAATCTCTACATCATACCATATTAAAAATTGATGAATTTTTTACGTCAATATCATAGTTTGATTAGATTGTTAGTATGAGAGGAACATGTTTTTTAACGTTATTATTATTGAGACAGAAACACACAAACAATACAGTTTTGTAATTACGTAGGAGGTTTAGTTTGAGTAATGCAGGATAATAAATGCTGCCAACTAAGCGAAATTAAGAGGGTGTCTTTTCCTGAAATAATAAGAAAGACAGGGGGCATTTGGGTAAATCAGGAAAATTTGGAAAAATGGGGTAAGTGGTAAAAAAGTGTAAGATGTTTTCCCGAGGAAGGAGAAGAGAAGAGAAGAGAAGAGATGTTTTGTTTTGTTTTGTAAGTTAGCTTTTGTTGTTTAATATATAACAGCACCAAAGTGTGTTGAAATTCGAATCCCCATCATTTTCTACTATACTACTAATAAATTAAATTAAGATTTGAATACACAATTTTGGTTCTCAATTCTAAAATTTGTTCCATTTTAATTTTTTATATTTTTAATGACAATATGTTGTAAAATTAGTAATATAGATTAAATTTAATATTTATTGAAGATATTAAAAAGATTGAAATAATGTAAAAGTATAGGATGGGAAATGATATTTTAAGGTTAAATAAAAAAAAATTGTGATGGCAGAAGAGATATTATAAGGTAAAGTGTACATCGAACTACGTGATGGGACTTAAAGCCTGTTTTCTTCTCTTTCTATATAATTTTTTTTTCTATTTCTATATCTTCTTCTTCTTCTTCTTTCTTCTTCTTCTTCTTCTTCTTCTTAATATTCCAAACTTCAATACTCACTCACATCATTTTATGCTCTTTTTTTCTCTCTTTCTCTTTCTCTCTCTCACACTTATAATATTTATCACACTACATTACAATTCAAAACTTACTGCCTTCTTGTTTCTGCTCTTTATTACCCTTTCAGCCTCTCATTTTGGCTCTATTCAACATCTTCCCTTAGCCTATTTTCTTTTTATGACGTGTCCAGGTGATTGAATTATTGCCCTCAAAAGTTTCCATAAATTAAAAGGAAAAAGAAAAGTTCTATTTTTCTTTTTTAATTTCTTTTGTATTTTTACAGCTTTCGTTTTCTTTGTAGTCACCCAAGAAATAAGAGAATCTCTCTCTCTCTCTCTCTATCTCTCTATCTTTCTATCTCTATCTATCTCTCCATTATAATTAACAATCATCTCTCTTTTTCTCTTTATACTTTGTGGTGTTTTTTCCATGTTTTTTTTTTCTTTCTTTTGGGGGAGAAAAAGGAAATAAAGTTTTGAATTTTTGTAGCGGATATGATGATGGATATATTGAAATTCAAAAAGGATTGGGGGAATGTGTTGTTGTTATTATTATTATATATATATATATATATATATATATATATATATATATATATATAGCAAACACAACAAAATGGGGGAAATATTTCTTTTTTATCTTTTGAATTATTTAGGGAGGAAGACGAGTCGCCTATATCTACTGATACAGGTGTCATGATTTCAACAATATTGTGTGAAAAACCTTTTTGCAATGAGTGGAGATTTAAGATATATATATATATATAGATATATATGTATACATAGGTTGAGCTGTTGAGGTTGAGGTTGAGGTTGAGGAATCCCCATATGTAAAAAGTTTTTACTTTCTTTTCAAATCTATCTATCAGTACTATCATAAACCAAATATATATTATATACATTAACCTTTTACCTATAAATATATGTATAATAAAAACTTATTAACATTTTTTTGAACGTTTGTAATTTTTATAAGTAAAAAAAATTGCATGTTGAAAAATAAAGTTTACACTCATTCAGTTTTTTTTTTTTTTTTTTTTTTTGAAAAAAAAGGAAACAATAGTTGTAGGGTCCAAAGGGCAAGCAGTCTATAGATGGGCTAAGAAAAATGATGAGTAATTATTTGTAAATAGATATGCAGTTGATTATTTTGTATGATGCATCATCCCCACTTCCATTTCTCATTATTGGGAAAACCACAAACAAAAAACAAAATCATCAATCTCTTCTAAAACAATATCTCACTTTCTTTGTTATATTAATACTTTCTAATCAATTAATACTTGCAGTTTTTTTTTCTTTTTCCAAAATGGTTGTGACCATATCAGCTTTTAACTTTCAAAACCACACCGACCTTAATTATTATGCATTATGGAGAGAATACGATGAGGTAAAGATTTGAGGAACTTAAATATGAGGAGGCTGGAATTAATTTTCTGATAATATGTCAATATTAAAGAAAGTTTGTAAAAGTTTTCAAAAATATGTTTTTTTTATATATATAAATTAATTAAGGAGGTGATGTATTTTTAATTGTGTGACATTCTACATTAATTATTGTAAAAGGCAGATGTATTTGGTTTAAATGCTCAAGAAAAAACATCGAACTTCATTAATTATCACATCGTTTCTTGTGCTCTTTTTATCATCATTCTCATTCTTCTCTTGTATTGATGAAACCATAAAGATTATTTATTTGTTTAATATTTAAAACATAAATATGTAAGTAATTAACTATTATGCACGTAGTTTTATAGGTCTAAAGTTAAAAAGAAAATAAATTTAAACTAAATTTCAAAATACCTAAAAAATATTATTGATAAAAATAAGTCACGGCTGATTAACACTTAGGTTATTGACGGGAGTAATACCATGAGTAACAGTACAAAAAGACGGAATAGAACACCTACATGTTGATAACCCTGTAGGTAACCCGGTTAGATGTCACAACATCTACATCTGGAGCCTTTAATCTGATTGAAAAGATCGTTTATAAATATCGAACAAGATTACAAGTACATAACTTATTAAGAATTCAACTATTTTGAATTATATGGTTTTTACAAGTTAAATGTTTAGGCTCCCTCTAAACCACTTGATGTGTGAACAAGGAATTTGATCTAAACTCTCCTAAATCATATGCTTCATGTTTTACCCTTGTGTCTCAATGTGTAGACTCTCCCTATAAGAGTCCCCTTAATCTTTAATGTTAGACTTCACCTAACTTGCACGAATCTTCTCAAATAAGTGACTCACAATGCCACAAACAAAGTGTTTAACACCACACACCACACGAACTAAATACTTCGTAGAAGACTTTCTCAACACATAATTTTGATGCACGTTCGTCCACACTTATGTCTTTCACCACAACAATATAACACGACCATAAGCTTATACTTTTAAGTCACACAAATTTTTTTGTCATGGGTTGCTTTTTTTTCTAAAAAATTTTGTCAACCGATGCAATTTCCCTTCGGTTTTTACTTTAATATTAAAAAGTTTTAATCACGCCGTTAAAGTACCCTTAGCTTAGTACTACTTTTAGTTTCACTTCCTAAACGGTCCAGAAACGTAAAATCACATCATGAATGCTTTAAAATATTGATTTCATTGGATACCATTCTTTTTAATGTTAAACATTTATCTTATTTGCGTTTAATTGAAAAAAAAAAAAGTAGAACCATTTAGTAAAAAAACTAAGTTGATGGAAGAAACATACATTTAGTACTATACCAATATTCTTATCCTATTCGTTCGTTTATTATTCAAGAAAATGAAATACTATATTAAAAAACATCATCCAATGTTTAGTTCTATTAACCTAGAGTTGTTTTAGTAGTTAGCTAGGATGTTTCTACCATTTTTATGTCTACTAAAGTTTCTCTATATATATTTAAAATGAGTGCAACGTAAAAACTTTTCAAACAATAATCCAACTTAGTGTTACTCTCACGTAAGCATGTGTTGATAATCCAACTTAGTGCTACTCACATATAAGCATGTGTAATTAATTACTAAGTTTTGATGGAATCTAGTGTATTAGAGTTGGTATGATCGCCTCTTGTATCTATCTACCAATGAATTAACTCCTAATGAATGTTTTCTTATTTAAAAATAGAAATATTTCATGGTGGTTTATAAAGTTTACTTAATTTTCATGCTACATGTTTTGTTGCACAAAGAAGAAGGAGACAATATTGGGCAATATTAAAGTAAACAAATGAAATATTAAATTAATTGATAGATTTTTGTGTTTTCTTCTCTCAAGTGAGATCTGCAAGTTCTTTTTATAACCTAATACTATTCTAGAGCATCGATCCCTCTTTCCCATATACAACACCAATTAGATAGCATTAGGTAGATATTAAACAATACAAAAGATTTCCACACACACACACACACCCTACGACCATTTTATTATTAAATTCCAATATAAAATTATTAAAAAAAAAAAAGTGGAGAAAGTGAAGGCAACTAAGAAGAGGGTAGCTATATATATGTAGAGTGCTTTTAGTTTTGCGTAGGTTTATAAAAATACAGAAATGGGAAGAAAAAAGAGGCAGAAAAAGTGATTTTGTAGAGTGTTCAATTCCCAATAATCAATAAAAATAGGTATATACTTATGTTGCTCTATGGAAAGAGTAAGAAGAAGAAGAAGAAAGAAAGAAAGAAAAAGGAAAGGAGTTGTGTACTGTCACTGTGTTGTGTTATTTTAAATGATCCAACATTATATATTATAACACTTTGGTTTGGTTTGGTTTGGTTGGTAACAATAATAATGTTTGAATTCTTTTCCTAATATCCGAACATTATATTTGTATTATATTTTGGTTCTACTGTGTGTTCTGCAGCACACACTGATCTGTCTCTGGGGTTTGTGCACAGCGGCTGACGAGGAAAAAACCAAGTCCTCTTCCTAACAACAATAATAATACTTAAAAAGCTGCTAAGAAACATAAATATTGTTTTGGTTTTTGTTGTTTTGTACAAGAGTATGGGGGGTATGATCTCGTGAATCTTGTCTTGTTGGTTTTTTGCCTTTTATATATACTATATATATATATATATATATAAATTAAGTTTTATCCCCACTACCCTTATTTTTCCCTATTCATCTTAACTTGTCTCTTTTTGGGAATATTTGTTCTTTTAGTTCCTCTTTTCTTCATAAAAACTCTCTCTACTACTCCACTTTAACTTCATCTCTATTCTTCCAATTTCATTACCCTTCCAATCTTTCGAGGACTCGTATTTGAATGCTTCTGTTCAACTCCATCATTTTCATTTTTCTCAATGATATATAATTAAACTTGTCATTACCTACGACATCAAAACAAGTAGTCTAAAGTGATTAATCCTTGCATTGTTGTTTCCTTTCCGATTAAGGTTGATTTTCACTTGTTGGATTTTCAAAAATATTTCAAGCTCACACGTGGAGGGTAGTATCAGTGATAGATAATTAATTTTTTCTTTACCTATCAACTTAAGTTTTTTGGTCAATTAATGATTTAATTAAGAATGTTGTTAATAGGTAACTTTATTGCATGTCAAATGTTGAGAAAATAGGTATGGAATGAAATTGAACATAATCTGCTTTGAATAAATAAGTCTAG
Organism: Cucumis melo; assembly: GCF_025177605.1. Taxonomy (NCBI): domain Eukaryota; kingdom Viridiplantae; phylum Streptophyta; class Magnoliopsida; order Cucurbitales; family Cucurbitaceae; genus Cucumis; species Cucumis melo. The sequence continues at coordinate 2,252,139 of NC_066863.1, read as the reverse complement.
GATCAACTAAATTATTGAATTGAGTTTTTCGGAATTAAAAAAACTCAAAGATGTTCTGATGCACCTATTGATCCAATGTATCGTTTTTTTTAAAAAAAATCATCGCTTATTGTTGAAGCACGTGAAAGCTATGTGATATTTTGTTGTCCATACTTTATCAATAGTAACCGTTTAAATTGTATTGAATAATGAAAATGAAATTAATGTGTGTTTTGACGTGAATATAAGCGTGTTAATTATTTAGAAATCATTTACTTAAGAAAAAAATAGATGTGTGTCTTGTTTATACTTACTTTTCGTACCGAAGTTATAAAGTATTTCAAGAAATCTTTAAATTTTATTTTCTTGGAAAATAATAGTACTCTTGATTTCTCTGGAGGTTGGATCTAGTTTTCTTAATCTATGTTGTTATATTTATGTCAAATTTTTGAAGTTTCTTTTCTTCTTCACTCTGATGTTTCTTTTCAAAAGAAATGAAAGAATGATACCCATTCAGAAAAATATGATACCACTTTTAAAATGGGGAAAAAGTACTTTTAGACAACCAAAAGTACTTTTCGGAATTTTTGTGGTATTTGGTGTAACAATATGGTTCAAACATCAAAGTAATTAAAATATGCCTTTTATGAGTGAAAATATCTTAAGTAACGTTTCTGACCTAAATGTTTAACCTAAAATTCATATACTATTATCTGGATTGATTATCTACTTGAGATCGAGATCACACGGAACCTTCAACAATTTTTCAACAATAGCATGATATTGTTCATTTTTGTATATAACAACTCTCACGATTTTGTTTTTGATTTCACTTTAAAAATACATTAAATGGATAATATTATACAATATTTAAAGAGGGTAAAAATTCGTTATATTCAATAAAAACTTTACGCCAGTAAAAATAATTGTTCTCACTCATAATACACATGCGCGAAAGTTTTCTTTTTTTCCCTTTTTTTTTTTGTTTGTTAATTTGCTCTAACCCATTTAATAGTTAAATGGACATAAAACATAAACCTCTCTGTTTCATGAAATCAAAATTGTGAAACTTTCACTCTACATATATAAATATATATACACATTGCTATATTATTATAAAGAGGGGGCCGAAAAAACTTTCCAAACCAAGTCTAGAAAATGTTATAGGATTCTTCTGTCGACAATGCAATAATGATCAAATCGCATATTCTTGTTTTTATTCAAAACAAATCAAACATAGTTTACTGAAGTGTAGTTTTCAAACTCTATCATGGGATCAATCTTTATAAACATGAAGAAAAAGATATAAAGTATAACAAAATTTCAAACCCATTAGTATATAAGATTTATAATAGTATTAATAATTGATACTGAAGTTAAAAAAAAGGAATGGAGCGTAAGAGGACATTAAATAGAAGAAGAAGAAGAAGAAGAAGAAGAAGAAGAAGAAGAAGAAGAAGAAGAAGAAGAAAGGAAGTGGGGGGTGGGGGTGGGTCCAAGAATCAAGCGTGGAAGATGATCAAGATATCATATGATGGGTAAGTAAGAGAAAAGCAGTATGATTGTTGTTTGAATAATATTAGACAAAAGTAAAAAAAAAAAAAAAAAAAAAAAAAAAAAAAACAAACCCCTCCTTCTTCAATAAGAATACAATTACTCCCATATGTCCCCACTTCAACTATATAAAAAAAAAGATCAAATTGTAATATTGAAATTGTCAGCAACTGAGACAGATCCTACCGAGCCCACCACCCATGACTCCTCCAACCTCCTCCCAAAGAGAGAGAGAAAAAAAAAAAAAAAAAAAAGAAAAGAAGAAGAAGAAGAAAGAAATCTGAATTTTATTTTATTTTATTTTTGTGTGTATACATATGTGTTTTAATAATAATAGATAATAATTGTTGAAGAGCCAAAGACCAAGAAGATTCTATTCTAATTTATAAAACGCAGTGAAAGTGAAACAACGCCCCTACCCACCACCACCCACCACCCCACCACCCGCTTCTCACATGACCACCGCCGTTACATTGTTTTTATTATTATTTCCAAAGAAAAAAAAAAGGTAGGGGGTGGGTTAGCTTATTAGTACACTATTACTTATTACTAATTATTATTATTATTACAAGTTTTAGAATTTCTAGGAGAGACAGCCTATAGCACAGAGAGAATACGGATAAAAATGTTTTATTTTATTTAAATACGTGATTGGCATATTCATTCCACTACTCCCCCACTTCCCTAAACCACATTTACCAATTACCAATTACCAAATTAATTTGTTTATTTTATTACCCCCAAAGAAAGAATCTAATTAATCCCAACTATAAAAAGACAACATCCTACAAGTACAATATCTACGTTACAACCTTCTTTCTTCTTTCCCCTTCTGTTTTTCCTATTTCCCTATTTTGTCTCATCTTATATTATAATAATTAATGTATTAGTCTTTAATTAATTTATTCAAAACTGCTTCCCCCCTATTCACATTCTTTCACCACCCCACTTTTTCTCTTTGTTAACCTTCTATAGTTAACCATTTAATTCATGGCTACTTCCGTCTTTTCCATTAGCCCTTTCTCTCTCAATTTTGGCTTTTAGCACACTTTTTTATACACCACTTTCTTAGGTATACGTTGTTATTAAATCAACTGTTAAATAAAAACAAACACGATAAAATAGTGTAAAAAAAAAAAAAAAAAGACATCCAAAATTTGTGTGATTCATAAATGGTATGTTAGCTATTGATAGAGTGTCAAATATGTTATATGTTTTCGCTTAATTTAGGTTAGATTTGTGACTTTATGTTCTTGTTTTGATATTTTATAGGTTTTGAGCAATTCATGGTGTAATTTGGAGTTGATGTCATTATTACAAAGCTAATTTCGGCAACTACGGAGTTAAACGATGTCTACCAAGCAAACTGAAGCATTTGAAAGTGTAAAAGAACCCATTTGGCTTCCGCCTTGCAAAGTCGTGGTACTCCACAACACCTCGGGTATCGTTGCAAGGCTGAGAGGTCTCTTTTGCATAAATGATCAAGCGTCGTGGCACTTCAAATTTAGACAAACAAACTCCCACATGTGTAAAATTGAGTGTTGAGGGTTGTGCCTCTTTTAGAACAATTAGAACCTCAGGACAATTTAATCAGCAGTTCCAATCAAATTGGTTAGGTGAAGATCTCGTATAGCTAAGTAACGATGGATCACTGAAAGAGTTCTTTAGATAAGGGAGAGATCACCACAACCCAAGGTAGATTCTAATTTTAACATAATGTTTTTGCAAGCTTTAGTACTTTCCCCCGATTACCTCATAGTTGATAATTAATTTATTTCAGAATCAGTGTGCTCCCTATGACCGATCCAAAGTACTTGCCACTAAGATTAGTTTTTGGTTTGTATCGGTTAATTATTTGGCACGGGTTTGGGAATCGAAACCCGTCCAATCAACTATGCTCACGACTAGATGAAGAGAAATGTTAGATTATATAAATTACAAAGACTCCGTCTATAAGCTCTAAACTTTAAAGCCAAAATCGTAAATAACATATATATACGAATATAATTCAGGACAATCCAATAAATTTAATTTGGTATTTTGAGAAAAATAATGTATAATAACATTTAATCTAATATTCTCTCTTTTACAATACTGTCATGGTCCGGTCGATTCTAGTCTTCTTCTCGACGACGCTCAACAACAAAGTTGAAGGTAATACCACGATGCTCGTCTATGTTTTATACATCTTTCTTGTAAATGGTCTCGAGTATTACATCGTTGTAAAGATAGAAACCTCAAATTTTAGATGCGTTCTCTACAGAAATTAGCTGATTTATTATTCATGCTCCTATGTACACATTATGAAATTTCTTTTATAATTGGACCCAACCCCAATCATTTTGAAAAAAACATATATAATCTTGATGTGGCACTAACAATCAACCAAAACAAATCCTTATTTATATATAGTAGTACACAGCAGAGAATGATTTATTTATTTATTTATTTTTCTTTTAAGGTTATGTGCAATCAAAGCATTCCAAACATGTCATCCAATTTCATTTATTGTTTCAAAAGAACATGGTACTTAATATGGGTCCTAAGGAAGGGATTCGTCAATTTAGGTTTCAACACAATCGTAGTACAGAGTTGCTTCATCTGACATTTGACCGTCATTTAACGATAATATTGTTTTATTTCCATATTCGTCTCACACAATTCTTAAATATTTTTCTTTTAACACATTCAATGAATTAAAGTAGTACACAAAATATTATTACAATAGTACGCAAAAGTTTTTCGATGACCTTTTTTAATTGGTGATCTAATTTTAATACCATTTTTGTTCAAGTACATGTTTAACCGTGGAGTTCTTATGCATTCTAAAGCATTAATCACACAAAGTTTCTAGGTGATTACCCAACCGTTTAACTATATTTGTCACATTATCCTATACCAAAATACAAAATACCCATAAAAGAATTTGGAATGTTTCGAAATCATATAGTTGCCACAAAGCACAGAAAAATATAATGAATACGTTTTGAGTAGGGTTATGTTTTGTTCATAATGTCACTTAATTAATTAAATATTTTGTTTTAAAATGCATTTAGAAATAATATAGGGAAGAGGGAATTAAGAAAAGAAGAAGAGTTAGACACATGATATGATCAAAGAAGGAGTAAAGAGAGACATTCTGATAATAATTGATAGACAAGAAAAGATGTAAGCTTGACTTACTATATATTATGTACCAAAACAAAATCTCCCAAAATTATTCTCCCACTGTTTTATGGGATATGTTAAGAAAGTGCTTTATGATTGAAACATGCTCATGTGTGTTTATCTTTGTTAAGTTAATTTAGTCCAAGTTTGTTCCTATTTCTTAGGAATTAGTCATTCATGATTTGTAATCATGGAGAAAGTCTAGGGTCATGTTGATTAGTGGAGAAAGTTTAGGGTCATGATGTTAGTGGAGAAAGTTTAGGGTCATGATGTTAGTGGGTAGTTATTTTTAAGACTTTAAATACTGTATTTTTCTTTGAATGTAATTGAAATGAATTTGTCTTCAATTTTCCATTGCAATATTTATTTTTACTCTAGAAAATAACAATTGGTATCAGAGCTCTCTTCTTAAGGGATCTGTGAGTGTGAGTTGTTGTGTCATGGACGCCATAACAAGTTCTAGTTTCACTTCAATTTCTCCATTGATATTTGATGGAGACAACTACCAAGTTTGGGCAGTTCGTATGGAAGCTTATATGGAAGCTTTGGATATTTGGGAAGCAGTGGAAGAGGATTATGAAATTCCTGCTCTTCCAGACAATCCTACCATGGCACAAATCAAAGCGCAAAAGGAGAAGAAGACAAAGAAATCCAAGGCAAAGGCATGTCTGTTTGCTGCAGTCTCATCTACTATCTTCACTAGAATTATGACTCTGAGATCAGCATATGAGATATGGAATTATCTCAAGTCAGAATATGAGGGAGATGAAAGAATCAAAGGAATGCGTGTGCTAAACTTGATTCGAGAATTCGAGTTGCAGAAGATGAAGGAAACAGAATCAATTAAAGAGTATTCTGTTAGGTTATTGGACATTGCAAACCAAATCAGATTACTTGGTTCTGTGTTCAAGGACTCAAGAATTGTAGAAAAAATTCTTGTATCAGTGCCTGAAAAATTTGAGGCATCTATTTCTGCCTTAGAAAATACCAAAGATTTGACTCAAATCACTCTTGCAGAGATACTCAATGCTTTGCAAGCGCAGGAACAAAGAAGAGCCATGAGGCAAGAAGGTGCTGTTGAAGGAGCCTTGCCAGCGAAGCATCATGAGAACGTTAGGAACAATAAGAAGAAGAAGTTTTTCAAGAAGAATCAAATTTCTACTAGAGAATCTTCAACTTACAACAAAGCAGGAGTCAAGAAGGGATCCTATCCTCCCTGTTCACATTGCAATAAACAGGGTCATCCTCCTTTTAAATGCTGGAGGAGACCAAACGCCAAGTGCACCAAATGTAACCAAATGGGGCATGAAGCTGTAATTTGCAGGAACAATAATCAACAACAAGGTGTAGAGGCCAAAATTGCTTATCAGGAGGAGGAGGAGGAGGATCAATTGTTTGTGGCAACATGCTTCGTGGGTGGTGAGTCAAATGAAAGCTGGCTGATTGACAGTGGATGTACCAACCATATGACTCATGACAAGGAGTTGTTTAAAGATCTGAAGCCAACAAATATCACCAAAGTCAGAATTGGCAATGGAGACTACATCTCAGTCAAAGGAAAGGGGACTATTGCGATTGCCAGTTGTAAAGGTACAAAGCATATACAAGATGTTCTTTTTGTACCTGACATTAACCAAAATTTGTTGAGTGTGGGTCAACTTATTGAAAAAGGTTTTAAAGTTACTTTTGAAAATGAATATTGCTTGATTAAGGATGCAGCAAATCAAGATATTTTCAAAGTAAAAATGAAAGGAAAAAGTTTTTCACTTAATCCTTTAGAGGAGAAGCAATCTGTTTTTGCTCTCAAAGAAGATGAAACACAGCTTTGGCACAAAAGAGTCGGTCACTATCATCATCAAGGGCTGCTACAACTAACGGAGTTGGCACTTGATTTTCCCAAGCTTAGTGAAGAAATCTCAAGCTGCAAAGCGTGTCATTTTGGAAAGCAAAATAGGAAGTCATTTCCCAAGTCATCTTGGAGAGCCACTCAAAAATTGCAGCTCATTCACACAGATGTTGCAGGTCCTCAGAGAACACCTTCTTTAAAAGGTAGTCTCTATTATATTGCTTTTATTGATGACTTCACCAGAATGTGCTGGATTTTTTTCTTGAAGTTTAAATCAGAGGTTGCTCATGTCTTTTGGAAGTTCAAGGCAAGAGTTGAAAATGAAAGTGGTTGCAAAATTCAAATGGTAAGGTCTGACAATGGGAAGGAGTATGTTTCGGCAGAATTTGACAAGTTTTGTGAAGATTCAGGCATAAAACATCAACTTACAGCTCCTTACACTCCTCAACAAAATGGAGTTAGTGAGAGGAGAAATAGATACATCATGGAGATGACAAGATGCATGCTGCATGAAAAGAGTTTGCCAAAGAAGTTTTGGGCAGAGGCAGCAAATACAGCTGTATTTCTTCAAAATAGGCTTCCCACAAAAGCATTGAAGGAAAAGACACCATTTGAGGCATGGTATGGGTACAAACCATCATTGAAATTTCTCAAAGTATTTGGTTGTTTGTGTTTCACTCATGTTCCACAGAGCAAGCGTGACAAACTTGATAGGAGAGCTTCACCGGGTGTCTTTATAGGCTATAGTTCTATCAGCAAAGCCTATAAAATTTTCCAACCACAAACTGGAAAGATTGTCGTGAGCAGGGATGTTCACTTCGAGGAAGATGAAGAGTGGAACTTTGATGATGCAGAGAAGAAAGGTCAGACCTTGGAAAAGATGAAATTCAAGTTTTTTGATTCAAGCATTGAAGAGGAAGATGACAGGCAGAATGAAATAGTAGATGATGCTTCCGTGAGAGGAACAAGGTTGCTTTCTGATATTTATGAAAGGTGCAATGTTGCTGTGTGTGAACCTGCAAACTATGCAGAAGCAAAGAAAGATCAAAGGTGGATAGCTGCAATGGAGGAGGAGTTGTCAATGATAGAGAAGAACAAAACTTGGATCCTTGTTGACAGACCTCAAGATAGGAAGGTAATTGGAGTTAAATGGGTGTTTAGAACCAAGCTTAATGCTGATGGCTCGATTAACAAGCACAAAGCCAGGCTTGTGGTTAAAGGGTATGCTCAAATCTTTGGTGTTGATTACTCTGATACTTTTGCTCCTGTTGCTAGAATGGACACAATCAGGTTACTATTTGCAATAGCTGCACAAAAGGGGTGGAAATTGTATCAGTTGGATGTCAAATCAGCTTTTTTGAATGGTGTCTTACAAGAAGAAATTTATGTTGAGCAGCCCGAAGGATGTGAGAAGCAAGGTGAAAGAAATAAAGTCTATCTTCTCAAGAAGGCTCTTTATGGTTTAAAACAAGCTCCAAGAGCTTGGTATAGCAAAATTGATGAACATTTACTGAGCTTGGGATTTTTGAAAAGTCTATCAGAATCAACCTTATATGTTAAGCACAATGGTACTAACATTCTTATTGTTTCACTGTATGTTGATGACCTACTGGTTACAGGAAACAATGCAGATCATATTCAAAATTTCAAATGGGAGATGATGAAGATGTTTGAAATGACAGATCTCGGGCTCATGTCCTACTTCCTTGGCATAGAGATCAAGCAAGGGCAAGGTGAAGTTTTCATTTGCCAGAAAAAATATGCAAAGGAAATACTAAAGAAGTTTAAGATGGATGAGTGTAAGGCTGTAAGCACTCCAATGAATCAAAAAGAGAAGTTGTGCAAAGAAGATGGTGCTGACAAAGTTGATGAAGGATATTTTAGGAGTTTAATTGGTTGCTTGATGTATCTCACAGCAACAAGACCTGATATTTTGAATGCTGTGAGTATTTTGTCTCGTTTCATGCATTGTGCAAGTGAATTACATCTTAAGGCAGCAAAAAGAGTGATACGATATGTCAAAGGCACAAGTGATTTTGGTGTTAAGTTCACTAGGGGCAAGGAGTTCAAACTGATTGGTTTTTCTGATAGTGATTGGGGAGGTTCCATTGATGATATGAGAAGCACTTTAGGTTACTGTTTTACTCTTAGCTCTGGTGTTTTCTCTTGGAGCTCGAAAAAGCAAGAGATTGTAGCCCAATCCACTGCTGAAGCAGAATTTATTGCTGCAACAGCTACTGCCAATCAAGCTTTATGGCTGAGGAAAATTTTACTTGACCTTGATCTGGAGCAGAAGAAAAGCACGGAGATTCTTGTTGATAACAAAGCGGCTATTGCTATTTCTCATAATCCTGTGTTTTATAAGAAGACTAAACATTTTAACATCAAGATTTTTTTTTAAGGGAAGTGCAGAAAAGTGGAGAGGTGATTCTTGTCTACTGCAAAACAGAAGATCAAGTTGCAGACATATTAACTAAACCGTTGCCTACTTGCAAGTTCGAGTTTCTAAGGTCAAAACTTGGTGTTTGCAACTCCTAAAGCAAGGAGGAGTGTTAAGAAAGTGCTTTATGATTGAAACATGCTCATGTGTGTTTATCTTTGTTAAGTTAATTTAGTCCAAGTTTGTTCCTATTTCTTAGGAATTAGTCATTCATGATTTGTAATCATGGAGAAAGTCTAGGGTCATGTTGATTAGTGGAGAAAGTTTAGGGTCATGATGTTAGTGGAGAAAGTTTAGGGTCATGATGTTAGTGGGTAGTTATTTTTAAGACTTTAAATACTGTATTTTTCTTTGAATGTAATTGAAATGAATTTGTCTTCAATTTTCCATTGCAATATTTATTTTTACTCTAGAAAATAACAGGATAAGACATCTCTATGTCCTAAATTATCTGTATAACTTTTTTTCCCCTTTATTTCATTTCGTTTTGCAATGAGAAACAAATGCTTCGAGCAAATAATACTTAAACATTTTTAAAAAATAAATAGAAATAAAGTTGGTATTATTTTTTCCATCTTTATTCTTCAGGAATCTATCAAATAAAATTCCCATCAATTACGTGTAAAGTTTGGTTGGTCTAAAAGGAGATGAACTAACATACTTTATTTTTTTCCCCTTGTGTGTGTATATATTGGGTGTGAATTCTTAAGTTTTCAACTTTTGGCCATGCTTCAAATCAACTGAAAAATTCTCTGTGTCCATAACAAAATAATTATAAATAATATAATTTAAACTTACAAATTTACTCCTTTTTAAGTTTCAAAATTTATGTGTATTTTGGTACATAAACCTTTAAAATTACAAATTTAGTCATTAATAAACTTTCAAAGTTTTCAAAATTATGTTATGAATCTACTAACTAGCTAAGTATTTGATAGACATAGTGTTGAAAATATGATCATAGTCCCACTTTGATTAAATGAGGAAATGATCGTGGCGTTACGAAGGAGAACAACGACTATTTCCGATGATATGAGGTATTTTGAGAAGAAACTAAAAACCATTATTCGAATATATGAAGATCTAGTTGTTACTATAGCACATGAATTCCTTAATAAAAATTAAGAGGTTCTTCCGTCTTTTATACGTGGAAATATCAACAAACTTTAGATCCATGATCGATGATTTAACAAGATATTAGAGTAAAATGCAACGGGTGCTTGAATCGTGTAAACGCCATGTATCTTCAAAACATTTTAAAATATGTTTAGGAGAGATTTTCATTTGAAAGAGATTAATTAATTAATCTAAAAATGCCCTAACTCTCACCAAAATTGAGTAAGAGCTAGTTTTGACAATTCATAGAAAGGTGTAATTTTAAATCACATGTTGTTGCTTAATTATATATATATATATATTTGAAAACCAACTTAATTATTTAATTAATAATTATCTTTTGAAAAGAGAAAGAAGAAGGTAGTGTGTACTTGATAGATGTATTGCAGAATTGACCATATGAATTAAAGAATGTCTTTAAAGTATTTGGCTTTTTATGGAGGAATCCATGGAAATTATATCTTAAAATAATTAAGGGATTTCATTTTCCATGCAAAAGCTAGATTCCCCTTAAAAAGATAAATTAGAAAAGATAAAAGAAAAAAAAAAGCAGCTTCCTCCAATTCCAAGACTGATATATCTTTCTCTAATACATAAAGTCTCAAAAGGGTCTCTCTCCCTCTCTCCCTTAAATCTAAATATAGTTTTAGTAGGGGGGGCTTCTCTATATTTGTTTTCCCTATCAATAAAAGAGAATGAATTTTAACACTCCACTTTTTGAATTTTACATCAAAAGCAGAGAAAAATATGGTAGGCTATAGCTTTGGTTTTTAATAATTTTTCACAAAATTCCTTTCTACTTTCCCTCTACTTTTTCATTCTTTCTCCTCCCCCTTTATTAAAGATACAATCCTGATCAAATTTTTAGCTTTAAAACCTTTAATTTTTACATACATGTCATTTTCTGATCAAATGGTACAATATTCTCCCTACGATAATCATGATGCATGGATTATTATTATTATTATTACTGGATAATATATGTGTATATATTGGAGCAGCTGGAAGCTATATATCTTGATGAATCCAAGAATTAAATCCCTCACTTATTAATACCTTTTGCTTTTAATTGATGCAATGATGAGACCCACGACAAACCCACATGAACAATAAATTATATTATATGTTAAAGATATATATTATGAAAACTATAAGATTCAAATCTTGGATTATTCTTTATGTGCATGATGGGGGTTTAATCTTGATTTTATATAATAATTAAAGCTTTTCTTAAATCATTGGTAATGAATCTACTTGGGTTCGTTGTTCTATTATTCTCATTTGGATTTAAGTAGATGATTTAATTTGTTAGTTTAGTTTTTAATGATGATGATGGAGAGAGAGAGAGAGAGAGAGAGAGAGAGAGAGAGAGAGAGAGAGAGAGAGAGAGAGAGAGAGGGAGCATAAAAGGCTGTTGGATCACATGCACATCACAAATCAAAACTTTTTTAGGTTGAATAACTTCTCTTCTTCTCTTCTCTTCTCTTCTCTTCTCTTCTTTTGATAGTGAGTGTGTGATGAAGGTTAAAGAGAAAAGGGAATAATGGAAAAAAAGATTAATTGGTCCCATTTTATATATGTAAGCTAAAGGGTGGTTAATTATATATATAATGCTTCCCCAGTTGCTTCCCCAATCCAAGGGATTCCCATGACACGATTTAGATGGCATATGGGTCCCTTCATCATCATCATCATCTTTTTTCCTCTAATATATATACGTTATTGTTGTGAAAAAAGAAAAAAAACTCTCTCAATCCAACTATGTATACTTAAAAGTTGTATTTTTGTCTTCTACAACCCCTTTTTAATTAATTTTCAATTGAGATTAAGAATAAAACATTTAATTTGTTGGAAGAAAGATAGTTTAATTTATTTCTAGCTATAATGCTATCATAAAATAGTTGAGTAAAACGTTGAATAATGAAAGAATATGACATTGAAGAAAATCTGCTTTCTTGTAAATTGTAATTACCACAAATCTTTACATCTCATATAATAGTTACGAAGTATTCTCTTTCTAGAAATAGAAAGGATATGACTGAGTAAATGATCACAGTTTTTGCCAAAAAAAAAAAAAATAAAGAAACACCTAACTAGTATAGAGGATATTTCGTGTACGATTTTTACAAATTCGACAAGCTACGTCATGTTTCGTAATTAAAAGAGAGAGAGAGATAATCTGGAAAATGGGATGTATCTGAGAAGTAGGATATGAAGTTAAATCTGATGAGAGAAGCCAAAATGTAGACCTCTAAGTTGTCTTTTCTTCTTCCATATATATATATATATATATATATGTCTGTCACCTTCCAAGAACATAGAAAGAAGTTCATGAATATTCAGATCATTCGTAAGATTCGTTGCATTTATATTACAATTTTTTTTTATATAAAATTAGGGAATGGCAACAAGGAAGATGGAATATGCTGATTTTCAAACTTTTGAATCTCATTGTCAGTCATTAATTTGTCGGATCATTACCTAACCTCTGTCTTTGTTCCTCACTATATATATATATATATATGTTTTCAGAGTTTCTATCCAAAACCATTTATCACCACCACACTTTCCCCATTTCCGCTGCGCCCTGCGTCGGACAAATCCCAAGCTAATATGTAACAAATTCATATTTTTTTTCAACAAAAAGAAAAGAAAACGAGTTTAGTCTAGATTGTATTTAAATATTACTTTTATTCTATAATTTTTTTGAGTCGTTGTTGAGAGAATTTAACATTATAACAATGAAGGAACCTCACTTTAACTTTTGAGAGACAAATGAGTTATTTCTTTATTTATTACAAATTGATTTTGAGACGAAATTTTATTCTATCTAATAGTCATATCACCATTCGCTTTTTTAAGTTTTGAATTTTGTTTGGAACTATCAGAAAAGAATCTCCTACTTCTGTTTACACATATAACTACAAAAATAGTTGAGAATTAAATGAAACAAAAATATTTGAAATATTCTAAAATTGCAGAAAACCCACAATAACACAACAAGGGAGGGAGAGAGATTTACTGTATGAAAATTACAAAATTATTTCTCCAAGTCAAATTAAGAGAATACGCTCTCAAACGTTCATACCACCACACATTTTCTTTAGAGAATATTAAAGTGAAATTTAGCTAAAATCAGTACACTCAAATATAGAATTTTTTTTTATTTTTTTTTGAGAGAGATATGAGGATAAAAGGTCATGGTAGTCAACTGATGCAATTTACATTTAAGGATATATATATATATATATAAAAAAAAAAAACAATATTTTTGGTTTGATGTGAAAAATAGAAATGGAAAGAATATTATTATAATGTGGTTTGATTATATTTTTACATTATATTTAGAGAAGAAAGAGGGAATGCAGATGAGTGAGAGGAGGAACAATCACATCGTTGAAGTTGACGCTTAACTAACCTTTTGGAAAGGCTGATTTAAGTTCTTCCCAGAGCTTCAATTTCTGTGGAAGACCACCCACCACCACCCATCCCCGGGATCAATAACTGCCATTTTACACAAAACTTCTCAATTTCCAAAGCTAGTTTTCAATTTTAATTGTTATTATTTTCTTTTTAAAACGACAAAGATACGTTTTTATCTGATTCAAATGTAGATGAGAAATAAAAAAAACACCAAGAATAAAAATAAAAAAAACTTACAGAAACACATGCAAAAGTTTCAAGTTAATTAGTGATGAACTAAAACTGTGTGATTTTAGTCAAATGGGAAGCACAACCCCCTCCATCTATGGTACCAATAGATGAATGTTGAAATTAGACGTTGTGTGTGGGTTTGAATTGATAGTGTTGCAGTACGTAGAGAGAGTACTAGAGAGAGAGAGAGAGAGAGAGAGGTATTATTGGTAGTTTTGGGTTTGATTAATATATTATAATAATTAATTAAGTTATATATATGTATGATGTATATATGGTTGTTTGGAAAGACAAATGGAAGAGAGGAATCAAAAGACCAAAGGAGGAAGACAAAGCAACAAGGGTTAAATTGGTTGTTTCTTCTGTCTGTATTGTATTGGCAACCTCTTCTTCTTCTTTTTTTGTTTTTTTTGTCTGACTCAGTACTGACCATATATGACAGACAGTGAATGAAAATTAAACTGCATGCTGCTAGCTCTGCCCTTTCTTTACCTTGTTTTTGATGCATTTCCATTGCATTGCATTCCAAATCCCCATCTTATCTTTTCCCCTCTCTTCTTTCTCTCTCTAAATCAATTTTCCACATCTCCTTTTATTTATAAACTCACATGCTATACCGCGCTTTCCAGGTTTCACCCAAAATATTAAAGTATCACGTATTATTCCATTACTAATTAATTAATTAATACGTACTAACTCCTTCGTGATCTTATTTGGTATTCTTCATCACATTCTTATTGATAATATTGACAAACTGCACTAGCACACTCTATTTTTACTTAAATTTATTCTTCTCATTTAGGAAGCTACACATTTTGGTTATTAATTGATTTTTGTTTCTTTTTTCATTAAACCACGTGACTTTGTCTGAATCTCTTTTTGTCTATATCTTGTAATAAAATAATTTACACTCATGATATATACATACACACACACATATATATATGAGATTTTCATATGGGTTCCAACTTGAATATAGTTTAATATCTAATTAATATATAAGTTTTTAGATGATTGAATCTCATATTCTTTGAATTAAATAATAATAATAACAATAATCACACATCTCTAGCTATAGTTTTCAATTTTAGTGATGAGTTTTTAACTAAGAGTCCGAAATTATTGTTGTAATTATAAAGTTGTCATTTAATTTGGACAATTTATAATTCATTTTTTAAATGTCTCTTTTACCTACTCCAAATATCTATGGAAGTATTTGTGAAAGAAGGAAACTTTATTAAAAGATTTTGTGAGGAACATACATCATAGAATTAAAGTTTATAGATACTTATAGAAAATTGATTATAGCTCAACTAATATACCATTTGTATTAGCCATGAAGACATTTGTAATTTTTCGAATCTCTCCTACTAAAAAAGTCTCAACTCTTTCTTTCTTTTGATCTGTGTAGACTTTGATTAGAAAAGACACAATAAGGGGAGGCTACAAGCCATATTGTTGAAGGGGTTCAATTATTAGTCTAATGATCAAAGGACACTGTTGAATAAAAGCAAAGTTTGTTTCTTTCTACAACGTGAATCGATGTGTCTAATCCAAGAGTTTTCATCAATTACGTGTAAAGTTAGGTTATTATTATTTGACACACATAATAAGTTAATTTTGAATGAGCTTTTTTATTTTATTTTATTTGTTCTTATTTTTATTTACAACTCATGAGTGCCTCTAAACTATTAAACTTTTAGGCCATACATCAAATCAGGTGAGAATATTGCTTTTGCTTAAAGAAGGAAAATCAAACAATTTATTTGGATGTCTTATTTCCTCTTTAATTGGTTTGCATATGCTACGTAGGATTATTACTAGCTATTATTTTTTGAACAAGCAATACGCTAACCTTATTCGGCGAAATGGCCTGCATGCACTATCAATATTCATACCTACATGCGTAAAAGGAAGTTGTTATATGCATTCTAAATTAAGTCAATAAAGGGTGATCGATATGTGCACCGAAACACTTCAATTAGGTCACATCTTTGTAGGGTTCTCATCATACCCTAACCCCTATAGAAAAGATATTATTTTTTCATACGAAAAAGAAACAAAGTAAGTACGATATAAATGTGTAATGAAGAACGCAAAAGTTGGAGAGGATAGAGAAAAGCCTTTCAATTTTCAAATGATGGATAAAATTTAAAATTTTGCTATTATACCTTGGAAATACATATTTTTCGTTTTTCTATTTACAACAATTTCTCTTCCTTTTTATCTACATGTAAATTTCTTTTGTTCTTTTTGAAGGAAACACATTTTTTAAATAATTATTCAACCAAAAGAAAAAGCCACCTCAATAATAACTAAGGAGAACTACTTGGGGCACAAAAAAGTTGAGCCTATCATCTTCTTCAAAAAGGGAATTGGAAGGACAAATTCCTTAAAACAAAACAAGGAGATGAATAATTCTTCACCTCTTCTTCCTTTCATCATTTGTGATTTTCATAGAACTCATGAAAAGCCCGAATGAAAAAACATATATAAAGTTGGCCTACCATTTTAATTAGCACAGGTCATTTTTACTCACCTTTTCCTGCCTTAGTTACAACTTAACTATAACCTTTGTAAGAGGATAATATGTTCAAAGTCCTTTGGCTTAATATTTTTAGATCAATCGCTAATCTAGTGAGACGTTTAATTCCCTCATCAAGATGAGGATCATCATTTAATTAACACATGTCTTTGGATATATGATGAGGTGCTACCAATATATAGTCAAGATATTCTGATGTGCTTTCCTAATCCTATTCTCTCTATGGGATTTCTGTGAATTCTTATTTTGGACAAATACCCTGTTGATTTTTCATCTCTTGCTACCAAAATTTTGTATTGATTGAAGTAAAATGGATAGAAATTAAAAGATTCTGTGGTTCAGAAAGGACAGTTTTGTATGTGATGATAATGATGAAAGAATTTTTAGAAAAAAAAAGAAGACTGCTTCGCCAACTCCAAGAATTTGATGCATCTTTCTCTCAAAATCTAAAGTGCAAAAAGGAGTTTCCTATTACCAAAAAAAAAAAAAAAAAAAAAAAAACACTTTAGAAAGAGAGTGAATTTTAAAAACCCCACTTTGTTGTTTTTGTTAAAAGCATATATAAATACACAGTACACAGCTAACAACAACAACAACTTGTGTTTGTGTCGATTCTTTTTCTTCCATTTCCATCATTTCCTTTTCCCTCTCTTTCTCTATAACTCCTTTTCTATCTCTCTCTCCACTTCTTTTATTATTAAAGACACAAATTAACCCAATTTCAGCAAATGCAAATGCAAAAGATCCCCCCCTTCTACTCATATCTTTAAATTCCCCACAACATTTCAGTGTATATTTCTCTAAAATTTCACCACTCAAGTACTTAAAATTACCTTTAAAAAAGAAGGGGATAAAAAATACTGTTTACATCCATCAAAGTTGTTGCTAAATCCAAGGGAAGAACTTCATGGGATGACAGTACTGTTATTTGATTTACATAAGGCCTGGCCCCTTCCTCCCTATCATTCATGCATTTTCCCCTTAATTTAAGATTTTATTTAACTATAGTAATTTATCGTCTATGATTATTTTGCAAAATAAAAATTTACTAATCATTCTTGGATTAGATTTCATTTTTCCTTTTTCTATTGAATCTTCATTTGGGTTTCAATGAACTCGTCTCAAAAACTCATCCACCTTACCTATGATTCATTTGTTTTATCAAATAATTTAAATTTTTACTAAACAACATGATCAGTTTCATTTTTAGGTCATGAATTTTTAAAATAATTTATAATAAATTCTAAATTAAAATAAAAGTGTATATTTAATATTAATTTAACAACAAACAAAATATTTGGTTCGTCTTTATATCAAATTTAAAATGAATAATCATTCTTACTAAACACTATTTTACTTTATTTCACGACCATACGCAATTAAAAACAATTAATTTAAAAACTATTTGAACTCCAAATTAAGGCTAAATGTGATCAAAGTGAATATAATATAAGTTGAGTTTTAAAAAAGATGGGATGACACACCTCGGATGCACCCAAGTATTAATTTTTCTAGTTGAATGGAAGAATGTTTTGAGGATGAAAATATTGGGAGTAAAGAGATGTACGGTACCAACATGCATCGTGGTGGGGAAATTTAGAAAGAGACTAATGATGCTTCTTTTCCCTTTGTCCTACACTTAACACCATCATGCTTTCTTTTTCTTCTTGTTAATCAAAAACAAATTCTACTTCCAAATCTAACACCCTTTGTTAGGACATAACCCACTGCCTTATCCCCATCTCATCGATTATAACTTTGTAAATGTTTAGGTATATATGTTTTTCATCTTACACTCTTTTTGTTGTGGGAGAGAAGGGTTTTAGGGTTTAACGAAGAATATTTTGTATTGGGTAGAAAATTGTGTTTTCTTGTTATTGTTGTAAGTGCATGCTGTTATTCCAAACATATGAATAGTTGGGGAAAGGAAAATCAGTTTTGTTTTCCGTATTACACTAATAAATGGTGCGTTGGTTGTGGAGAGAAGAAAACACAACAAAGTTGATGGAAATCATTTCAGCGTTTGGTGGATCTTTCTGTTTCTTCATTTTTGGTCTTCTCTTTTTGTTCTGTTAAAAAGAAAATGTTTCTAAGAATGACAATAATAATTACAGATGCAAATAAAAGACAGCTAATTCTCCACAAACAAAAATTAAAGCCCTTTACACCATTCAAATATATCACTTCAAACTTAACCCTTCATTTGGCCTATTTCAGAAAGTTAGAAGAAATTATTTATTTGGTAGAGTAGGAGAAAGATTTTAAATGAATTTATTTAAAATCTCATGTTCGAATAGGAAAAAAAGTTTAAAAATTTAACTAATATAGGCTTTTGTCTACAAACACGTTAATTGAAAATTAGAAGATGATTAGATTAATTTGAAATTTACTTTAGAATTATGCGAAATGCGACAAGTTCTTAAGTAAAAACAATATTTAAAATCATTTTCTTTCCTACGTTAACGAACAACAAAATTCATTTAAAATTCTTTAAAATCATGAAATTTCAAATAGAGCTTTAACAAATCTATTTCAAAACGATCTCTAAAAGTTAGAATTTTATAGAATAAAATAAAAAGACTTTGTTTGATTACATTCCCATTTTACTTTCCTTTTTTTTTTGTGAAAATCAAATGTATACTTAGAAAGTGATATGTATGGTTATATTTTGTTTGTTATTTGTTATTTTAAAAATTTAAAATAAAATATAGTATATATGATAAAAAAAAATCTATAACATGGCTAAAACAAGTCAAAATGTAACACAATAGTAATTATAATTTATCCTAAATGCTGTCAACTAGAATGAGTTCAACTAGAAAATTTTATTAAGAAAATGCAATTGTGCATGTAATATATTTTTACAAATTGTTTTATTAAAATAAAGGCAAACATGAAATGTTTTATTAATTTAATAAAAAGAAATTAAACCCTACCAAAGTTAAAGAAAACTAATAGATAATTTGAAAAAAATAATAATTACAGTTTCGTTAATGAAATAAAAAATCAAAGAGTAATTATAATGTATAACAATTTTTAGAATAATTATTAAGTATGTAGCAATATTTTAAAAAAATTGTAAATATAGCAAAATCTGTCGGTGATACTACAAGAAAATGGAGCATTCCCGACGCCGAAAAGCACGTCGGGATAAAGAACGTCGGGAATAAGAACTTTCCCGACGCCGTCAACAACGCGTCGGGAGACGCGTCGGGGAAAACAATCTTTTCCGACGCACCACGAAGGCGTCGGCAAGAATACGTCGGGAAAAGGGTAAATTAATTTTAAAAAACGAACTATTCCCGACGCCGTGAACAGTACGTCGGGAGAGGCGTCGGGAATATGGGTTTTTTCCAACGCCGCGTGAAACGTCGGGAAAAGTGAGCGTCGGGAATTCCCCTTTTCCCGACGCGTTTTGAGGAATTTCCCGACGCCACGTCACTGCGTCGGGAAATCCCCTTTAAATTCGTTTCAGTTCTGTAAATTACAGAACCGAAACCGAGAGGAGAAAAAGAAAGGAGGAGAAGAAGTCGTCGCGCGATTGTTGCCGTTGTTCCGCCGTCGTCCGTCGTCGCCCACCCTCGCCGTTGTCCCTCGCCGCCGTATACCACTTTAGGTAAGTGAAATATGAAAATTTATTTAGTTTAAGTTTATGTTTTAGGGTTTTTTTTTATGAAAATTAGTTTAGGGTTTTTTTGATGAAAATTAGTTTAGGATTTTCTTTTGGAATAGATTTTTGTTTGTTAAATGTATTTTTGTATAGAGTGTGTGTAATTTGTGGTTGAATTGAAATTGAAATTTGAAATTTGAATGGTTTAGGATTTTTGTTTTAGAAAATTGAATTGAGGGGGAATTTTATAGTTAAATGAAAATTGAATGGGGGTTGAATTGGGGGAGGGGGTTTATTGTTAAATTGAAAATTGAATTGGGAGGGGGGTTTATATTTGAATTGAAAATTGAAATTGGAGGGGGGGGGGGGTTAATAGTTAAACTGAATTAGGGGGATGTATTGTTAAATTTAAAATTGAGTTGGAGGGAGGGGGTTTAAGTTAAATTGAAAATTGAAATTGAGGGGGGGGGGGGGGGGGAATAGTTAAATTGAATTGGGAATGTAATATGTGTGTTAAGATTTGTTTTGGCTATCCTGCAATTATGGTAGCCTGTTTGTGTTGAATATTTTTATTGTTGATTTAAGATGGCTATCCTGCAGTTATGGTAGCTTTTTTGTTTTGAATTTGTTTATGTTTGGGATAGCTATCCTGCAGTTATGGTAGCCTTTTTTGTTTTGAATTTGCTGGTTTGAAGGGGTGGTAGTAGGATAGCTTGAAGTATTTTGTTGTTAATAATTAGGTTGTGTTGGCTATCCTGCAGTTATGGTGGCCTCTGTAGTTTGGAGGGGTTTGTAGGATGCGAAGATATTTTGAAGTATTTTGTTGTTAATAATTAGGTTGTGTTGGCTATCCTGCAGTTATGGTAGCATCTATAGTTTGAACTTAGTTATTGAAAAATAGTGAAAATTCAGTAAGTTATGGATGTGAGAGAGTGAGAGACATATGTTTCTAATCAACCTATTTATGTTTTAGGGACTTAAACGATGGATAAGGGTTGGATGAAACTTAGAAATAAGTTATCCCTTGAGTATAGACATGGAGTGACCCAATTTTTAGAATTTGCCAAATTTCACGTTGATGCTTACGGACGATTGAGGTGTCCATGCAAGAGATGTTTGAATTTAAATTGGAGCTCATTAGAGGGTGTGGAACGACATCTGCTGACTATTGGAATATCCCCCTACTACACAGAATGGGTGTATCATGGAGAGTCATTAAGCTATAGAGGTACAGAAAACTTTGAGGAAGGAACTAGTAGTAATCCTTTTAATGAAGGAACTAGTAGTACACAATTTAATGAAGAAGGTGATATCTTTGGTATGCTAAATGATTTACAAGCCCCTATTGAACATGGAGAGGAAATAGAGGAATTTCGTTTGGAAGATGAAATGGCGATGAATGTTGGGGTAAATATAGATGAAGATACAACAAATAATATATTTCAGGACTTATTGAATCAAGCACGTAATGAGTTGTACCTCGGTTGTTCTGAATTTTCGTCGTTGAATTTTTTGGTTAAGTTGATGCATGTGAAAGTTCTAAATGGTTGGAGTAACAAGCAATGAACAGGTTTGTTGAGCATCAGATGCTCACGACCTTTAAAAAGTTCCGGGCCGACTGTCATAGACATTTCAAAAAGTACAGCGACCCGGAGGAGGCTCGTGCCAACCCACCAAACGCATTGGTTGGACGTGATGAGGATTGACACTTCCTCTGCGACCATTATATCAGTCGTGCATTCCAGGTATTTGTCATGATTAATTATGATAAAAAGTTTTAATATGTATAAGAAATAAACAATATAATTGTTTTAATGCAGGAGCAATCACGGACAAACAAGGCTGCTAGACAGAAGCAGCCTTACAATCATAGTACCGGGTCCAAGTGGTTTCTACAACGACAGTATGAGCTCGCTGAAAGAAGAGGGCAGCCGGTCGATCGTGTGGAATTGTTCTGGAAAACACACGTTCGAGCTGGGACATTCGTGTCACAGGCCGCCGAGGATGCGCATGTAAGTTATACCCTTATTAATTATCCACTTTTATTATATATTTTTGCGCGTTACCTAACATAATTTTTAAATTTGTTGCAGAATCAAATGCTGGAACTCCAATCCCAGCCTACCCCAGAGGGTAGTCAGCCACTCTCTGAGGATGAGATATGCGATCAGGTGTTGGGTAGACGACCAGGCTACTCAAAAGGCCTTGGTTGGGGACCCAAGCCGAAGGCCCGCAGAACGGCAAGTGAAAGCAGTTCGTCGACATCTTCTTCGCAGTCCACCCAAAAAGAAATTGAATTACAAGCTAAACTTCATGAAGCTTTGGAACAGATTGAAGTACAAGATAGAAATCACCAAACATTAGCTTCACAAGTGGAAGCTATGAAAAAGATGATTGAAGACCTAACTCGTGCACAACAGGGACCACCACATGATCCCTAGCTCTGCGGTACGTCGTATATGTCTCTATTATTCTTAAGTTTTTGCAATATATGATTATGTATTAAACTTAGTTATTTTTATACCATTTTTAGGACCGAAGATGTAGAATGAAGCGCATACGCACCTCATTGGGAGATTTTTCATTATGTTTATGTTTTTTCTATTTTGAGAACTATATTTTGTTGTAGTCAACTTATTCGTATTATTAATTTTAATTCTATTTTTTTAATTTGTGTTTGTATATTTATTAATTTATTTTAATTTAATCCAAAACGTCGCGAAATTTTTTTGAGCAATCCGAACATCATTGTGAATGTTTGAGCAAAATATTATAAGGAAATTAAAAAAGTAAAAATAAAATATTTTAAAAAATATATAAAAAAGATTTCCCGACGTTCATTACGTCGAAAAAAAAAGGTCGGAAAACAGTTTTTCCCGACGCCGGGAGATGCGTCGGCATAGACGGCGTCGGGAATAAGGTTTTCCCGACGCCGTCGATGCCGACGCATCTCCCGGCGTCAGGAAATCCTCTCGCGACGCAGTTCTCCCGACGTTCTTCTTGACGTCGTTTTGTACGTCGGGATATCCTTTCCCGACGTACTTTGCATTTTCGATGACGTATTTGTGCGTCGGGAGTACACCCGTCTCTTGTAGTGTGATATTCTATCGTTGATAGACTCTTACTCGTTGATAGATTTTGTTATATTTGCAATTTTTTAAAAATGTTGCTATATACTTAATTATTTTGAATATAATTGTTACATTTGCAACTATCCCAAAACCGAAATAGAAAATGATTAGAAAGAAAACAAAAAACGAGAGAGAGAAGAGAAATAAAGGGAAATGATAAAAGGTATTAAAAGAAAAAAAATTAATTATGAGGGGGAGAAATGTCACAAATTTGATCCATTTTAAAAATGTTTCTTAGAGTAATTATGAAGAAGATACAAAATTGCAAGAACTAAAATGGAATTTTAATACCTAAGAATATTATTGGAAGAGTATTAAGAGATTATTGAGAAAAGAGAAAGAAGAGAAAAAAAATTAAAAGCAAGGTTTGAAGTAGTAAGATGGAGGATATACAAATTTGAAAAGAAAAGGGAGCTTTTAGGAGTGTGAAAAAGAATATATTGGTTTGGTGTTGTGAATTTTGGGAATTATAATTGTAAAAAGCAGAAAAGTGGATACAAAGTGGAAGAAGAGAAGTCACAGAGCAGAAACCCCACAAAGAGAAAGAAATATGAAAAGGAAGAAATAAAACAGCTTTATTATAGGGAATAAGGGAAGAGGATTGGATGATTGAACCCAACCTATTTTTCAATTCCAAAAAAACCTTCCACTTCCATACCCTCTTCTTCTTCCTTAATCCCCATTTCAAAAAACAACACACACCACCAAAGATTTCTAATGTTATGGATATGTTAACCTAATTCAGATGTCTCTTCACTGTAAACTCAAATAAATAATAATCATATATTGTATAGATGTAAGATATGGGTTTAGCCATCATGAACGAAGCATATTCGCTTTCATGTTTCACTTTTATAAGGCATCATTGGGAAAACATATAAATCCATCTTTTTTTCTTTTTCTTTTTTTGTACATACTACTATTATCGTTTAAATTGGATGTAAATAAAATACTTTTCTATTTTCTTTCCTTATTGAACTAATTCCTTTTTGCATTTAGTAAAAAAAATCCTGACATTATGGTGTGTTGATTATATTACATTAGTGGTTAATTAGGGTTTTTTTTTTTTTTTTTTTTTTTGCTTAATTAGGTGGTTGTCGTCCTTTGTGAAAGTAAAGCTGTTTATCTTTTATATTCTGTGAAGTACCGACCACTCAAGTTTTCTTCTATCGTATTTACTTTTTGGAGAGACTGCAATTTTGAATCTGATCGTGTAAGACAGGTTATGATTGAAAAGTTGAACTACATTTTATGAGAAGAGAAGTTGTAGTGGTTTTAAGGAGAGTCTAACGATCCTATAGTGTTGGAGTGAATAATTTAGAGGGAGTCTAATTCTATTAAAAAAGATCGATCATGTGCATTGACTAACTTAGGGGTAGCCTAAGTGATTGTTAGTCTAATCTTATTATCTATCAAGATTACTTGAATGATAAGTTGTTCCTTTGTAACTCTTTTCATTACTTTAGTAAAGGTTCTTCTTATTCTGGCATAGCTCCGATGAATTACTAATTCCCCTGTGTTATTTCTCTTTAATCATTTCCCTTCTTGTTTCACTAATTATCTTGTTATAACTTTTGAACCAATATTTTTCTAGATTATATCAGTTTTTTTTCACATACCTTTCACACTTATCTTCTTTTCTCTTAAATTTTGCTTCTCATTCATGCTTTATCAATTGGTTTCCATTTCAATCAACTCTTTCTATTTTTATTTATACGTACCTATCATGTCACAAATAGATACAAACAATCTATCTATGATAAACTTTATACTTTGTTGTATTTGTAAATATTTTCAACAATCTCAACATTTTAAAATATAATAAATGAGATACAATATTTTCAAGAGATTTTTTTTTGGAAGGTTTATGCAGAATAAATCACACTGCATTATTATCAACTCTTTAATCTTTTACTTAATTTTTCATTCAATGTTTAAAGTTAACCAAACATATTTATAGTAAAAATAAAGTTTTTGTTTACTATGAACTTCATCATTTAAAAAAAAAAAAAAAAAAAGAAACCTCACCGAATCACATAAGTACGTGGAAATAATATCAAACTAAAAATGTATATCTAAAATTTTGTTTGTAATATCCCATTCAAACAAACATTTTATTATTCTTAGTTGACACACTGATACAATCCAATGAAAGCGATGATTAGTAATTAGGTTTAAAGTATAAATAGAATCGTAGATACAATAAAATTTATCATAGTCAATGATGATAGAAGTTTATTACTTATAGATCATATTACAGATAGTGGTCTATTACTCTCGTGAGAGACTATCATCATCGATAGATTTTGTTATATCGGCAAATTCAACGTAATGTTACAATAGATTTGATAGGTAGTGGGTTGGGTAAAGGTGATGATTTAGAGGCTACGAACTTCGGGGCCCATTCATAGGAATTCACAATTTGGGTCGATGAAAGCCCATAAGATGAGATAGGCCGAGGTTTACCTCCAAAAATAGTAGGCCTTCAACAAGGAATCTAGAATTTGGGCCGTAACCATAATTGGGCCTAGAGAAGATCGAAAGACAAATTTGGAAGAGTTGAAGGGACGCCGAACAAAATTGACGAAAGTTTGCCAAAATTTGCAGCAGTGGCGTATTGGTGTTGACAAGCTATCTACTTGATCTCCACCTTCTTTCTTTCTCTCTTCCTTCCTTCCTTCCTTCCTCCGTTTTCTCCCTCGGGGAATTCATCGCTCCATGGCTCTTCCTCAGAATCACTACCAACAACACTATCAATCTCAACACCAACAGCAACACCAATCTATATCTTTTCGGTAATTTCTCTTCTCCACAATGTAAAACCACAAAAATGTTTTCTTTTAAAACCCTAGCGATTCCCCCCTTTCAAACTGTTTTCCATTCTTCTAATTCATCTTTCCCCTTATCTAATTGCAGCAACTTGTACACGGCCGATGGTCATGTTTCTCAACCGATCTCCTATTTCAACTCCTTTAATTTGCAGGATCATTCCCAGCATCCTCCCTACGTTCCTCCATGTAAATTTTCTTGCTTTCTTTTCTTTTATTCTGTCTTTCTTTATTTCTGTCAGCTCATTGTTCTCCCGAAATTTTGGGTTTTGGCGAATTTCATAGCTGTAATCGTTTTTGCTGGTTTGTTGGTATAAAATTTAAAGAAAACGCTATTTCTTCCCAAAACGGTTGGTTATTTTGTTCGATTTTTTAAAGCCTTTGGACTTGATTATAGTTGTCTGGGCCAGTTTCATCTGCAATTTTATTTTAGACTAACATTCTTGTTTCCCGCATGTATTTTTTTGTTATGGAAGTTAATGTAATCGGGTTTGCACCAGGTACAGCCCCTGGTCAGGATGCTAGTGATGGTGTAGCAGATTTACACTGGATGTATGGCATTGAACCCAAGAAGAAGAGATTGAAAGAGCAAGATCTTTTTGAGAATAATTCCCAAATATCATCCATTGATTTCTTGCAACAACGTCCAGTTTCTACAGGACTGGGTTTATCTCTTGACAACACTCGTATGGCTTCGACCGGAGACTCTCCTTTGGTTTCTCTTGTAGGTGATGACATCGATCGTGAATTGCAGCAACAGGACGAAGAAATTGAGAAGTTCCTCAAAGTTCAGGTTTGGATTACCATACTTTTATAACAATGGATATATAGAGTATTTACTGAACTGGAAAATTTCAAACCAGGGACAAAAGTTAGGGCACTCAGACTATTTAGAGGTCTGAGTCTGTCCTTATACTAACTAATTAAGTACTACTTTTATTACATTCTTTGGATAAAAAATGAAATCCTTCCTGAGCCCAAGCATACCTCTTTAAGAAACAGAAGTTCGGACGAGATATAGGACTTTCTTATGTAGCTGGGTTGGTATATGAGTATAACATTAAAAAGAAGTATAAGACTTTCCAATCAGGTGGTACATTATTCGTTTATACTCATTCTAGTTACTTCAACCTGGGGTCTTAATCTCCCTCTATACCAAAGATACCCTTCCGAGTTATGATGCATACTAACTTATTATTTTAAGTTTCTCTTTACTTAAACGGAGGTTTATTGATCCTATCATGTAGTCTCGTCAATTATTTTCTGCAGAACATTAAAATTAGGGGTTGTTGGATCTTGAATGTATTTCTTAGTAATCTTCATGTCGTTCTGATGAAAGAAGACAAGATGCAAAAATATGCCTACCATGATGTTTGTTTCTATGTGTTGGCATGCTTTACTGGTTATTTTCTCCGTTTAGACTGATTCAGAGTGTTGGTTCTCCTAGATTTTGAGCTTGGCTTTCTATTATTTTAAGATGCTTTTGAATTTTCTTGTCATATTTCTTGATCTTGATTGTCTAAGTTGACATACCTTAACTAATCACATGAGATAATTTCTTTATCCTTTCGATTAAGATAGTTATTTCTTTAAATAGATCGTTACCTTAGTTTTAACCAACTAATTCATAGACATTGGAGTTTATAGCTTGCCCTTCTGATCATTGTACCAAACCTTCTTGATAGTCTTATCAGGATTTTACTTATTTTTGAATTGGGATTTAAATTTTCAGGGAACTTACAATGTTATGATCTGGAAGCATATTCCAGAGTTTTCCTTCTATGCTCTTTGATATTGATCCTTCTCAGTGGCTTTTTTTTGTTGGTTTAATAGTTTTCTTTCTGATTAGTCGTGGCCTTGGTTGTTTTGTAATTTCCACAGTGGTTTTCTTTGAGATGTTGTATGACATCAAGAATGCCTTCATGGCTATTTCAATAGTGTGTGGATTGTGGGTCCTAAGTTTAACCATTTCTTTAAGGTTAAATTTTAACGATATACCTTCATCTTCTAATCCTCATTCTATTAATAGGGTGATAGGCTACGGCATTCCATATTAGAGAAGATCCAAGCGAATCAACTCCAAACTCTCTCGATTGTAGAGGAAAAGATAATTAAAAAGCTACGAGAAAAAGAAGCTGAGGTGGAGTGTATTAACAAGAAAAACATTGAGCTAGAACAGCGAATGGAGCAGCTTTCAGTGGAAGCTGGTGCTTGGCAGCAGCGTGCTAGGTATAACGAGAACATGATCACAGCCCTGAAGTTTAATCTTCAGCAGGTGTATGCTCAAAGCAGGGATAGCAAGGAAGGATGCGGGGACAGCGAGGTTGAAGACACTGCATCGTGCTGCAATGGCCGGACGCTTGATTTTCAACTGCTTCGTAGCAACAGCAATGATGTGAAGGAGTTGATGTACTGTAAGGCTTGCAGGGTTAATGAAGTGTGCATGCTTTTGTTCCCTTGTAAGCATCTCTGCCTGTGCAAGGATTGCGAAAGTAGGCTTACATTTTGCCCTGTGTGTCAATCTTCGAAATTCGTAGGGATGGAAGTTTATATGTAAAGGGATAATTTGTGTACCACCCAAATATATGCTAAATTCATATACATTTCTCTTGTGATAATTATGTACTTGTTTCCCTCGAGTTGTTTACTTATGTTATACATATTTCGTAGATCTGTCATAGAATTTATGGCTTCAAATCTTGACATTGATCTGTGTATAAACTACTTTACATTCATAGTTAACCACCCTAAAGTATGAGGTTTGTATCCAGTTTTAACCTAAGGACTCGATTTACTTCACAAAGTCAAAGGGAGGTGACTGATCAATTTTAAAATTTAAGAATGTAATTCTATAACAAATGTTTGTCCAATTTCCCCCAAGGAATGGATGAATTTGTAGCAATAGAAATGACTCTAAGCAGTTTTTATTATATGTTCAATAGAAAACAGAAAGTTGTACGTGGATTTTGAAAAATAGCTAACTTCTTCTTTATCATGACAGGCCCTTACTATTGTTTAAAGAACGATTAGTATAGGAATAATTGTTCCCAACTCCAAGGAGAAGCTGAATATATATTATGCAATCAAGAACGAATTTTGCTCATTTTGGATTGGTGTTTGAATGATATAGAGACATGGAGGCATTGTAACAATAAAAGTTGAACCTAAATTATAAGGTTAATAAAATACAAAATAAAGGTTAGAATATTGATAAATCTTTTAAAATATCCATCACAAAATAGCTTGGTAGAGATATACATAAAACCTATAAGTAGCAAATAGTCACAATTGGAAAAAAAATGGATTTAAAGAAAAAAATTGCATAAAACATAAAACCAATTGACCCTTGTTAATTAATGTAAGCAACAATTTTTTACCTAATTATGATACTTAAAAGTTATTATTCGTAGATACTATAGAAAAATTTAAAAAAACATATCTATGTCATCATAAGCTAAGAAAAGTGCCAACAAGTAACCAATTCAATCTATATGCAGAATAAAATTCATAATTGATCTTCATCGAATTCTATGGAATTTAACAGGGAGATAGATCAGAGGAATTTAAGGGATGACCTGCTAAATGCAAATCTAAAGAGTTGATTGATAAAGTATATAATGTTAGCATAAATAGAAAAGGGATAAAACCAAAGATTTCCAAAGCTTCATGGCGAATGGAAGATGATCAAACATGATATACACAACAAAGCCTTAATTACACCTACATTCATGTCTTGCTCCCAATTTGGTTGAATAAACCAACATCTCCTTGTTCATCAGGAGAAAAATGCCAAACATTTGGCCCATTGCAAATTTACATCCACTGAAACAAACAAAAAACAAAAACTACTCATTTCCCGAATAAAATTAAAACAAACAAGATAAAGAATAGCAGTCAATTACCTTAGTTGGTAATTTGCTCCCTTATCCAATTTTGCTAACTCCATGACTGAGAGTTTCTTTCACATTTAATAGATGGTTCAGTAACTAGATAGTGTTCAATTCCTGAGGAATTTGAACCCCATCTGGAATTTAACATCAGGCAGTAATAAGCCTGAAAATTAATAGTCGTCATCTGATGTCTTTGAGACCTGATGGTAATGATTTTTACTGAGGAAAATTATTCAACAAGATCGGCTAATTCTAGAAAATCTCCCTCCAGAATAGAGATTAGTTGCTGTTTATCTATAACATGAGCAGGCATTGTACCAGGAGGGGTTACAGGCGAGGAAGTCATCTGCACATAAATTAAAGAATGTTATGCCCCAAGAGGAGGGTAAAACCAAGCATTTGGGATTAAATGAAATTGATAACATAGAATCAGGAAGGTGTTTGATACAAATTGATATTACCATCTCACAAGGGCAAGCTTTTGATGGAACTTGCAAAGTGGTAGCAGCAGGAGCAGAAAAAGGATCTATGACAAGTAGACAATTTGAGTTCTCAGCACGTCCCATTTCATGTCTTGAGATGACATTAGTTGTATCCATAGCATCCCCTTCACAAGGCTCAGCATCAACCACATTATTTACTTGAATTCCGTCTTGTTGATTACCATTATGACATACTGCTGAGACACTTCCATCACCATAAGAACTTAAGCCATTACCCGAAATCCTGTTTCCTCGACCACTCACAAATACCCGATGCAGAACAAGAGACGCCTGTGGATCAAAGCCAATTTTTCGACCTTAGAAAGCCACAATTACCCCCAAAACCCTGTCCCAAAGTGATGATAACATAATCAAACTCAGTAAATGGAAATTCCTCTCTAAACCCATAGATGGCAATTAATACGATAAACAAATTAGTGGAAAAGCCTTATTACAGTACCCATACCAAATACGGCTTATTTGACCATAAAAGAGGCTGATGTAACCATTTGAACTCAATACATTCTGTACAAACCATGGACGTTCTACAATTAGGCAATGTTGAAAAGGGGGAAAGAAACACATATCACCAGAATCAATTTACTCTATTTCCAGTAGATTGAAAAGAAATGGGCAATAGAAGTACCTTAAAATGATCGTCTAGGGCATACTCGTACATGATCCAATTAGTCTTCAGAGCTTTCTTAATCGAATTGCCTAAATAAAAAACAAAAGTTCTCTTCATCCCAAGCACAACTCCTGGATGGCCAGTCACTTCCTTCACTCTCCCCTTCCTTCTCCAATACCCGCTCTTCATTCTTATCCATCCTCTGTTTTCCCTAAAAGCAGTAACCGCATAGTAGTACCAGTGCTTCTTTCTTCCGTTAGAACCATAAGAGAAACAAGCGGAGTCCGGCAAATCGAAAGGATCGTAATCGAAGGGGTTGAGGTCTTTGATTAAGTTACAGTCATTGTGTCCGGAGGCCTTGTTGGAGAGGTAAAAGCGGAGGAGCTGTTCATCGGAGGGGGAAAAACGGCAACCGGGAGGAAGAGAAGAAGAAAAAGAAAAAGAAGAAGAAGAAGAAGGAGGAGGAGGAGGAGGAGGAGGAGGAGGAGGAGGGGGTTGAAGGGATTGAGGAAGTTCCATAAATTCCTCTGCCGGAGAAACACGAAGGTAATTTAGACTCAGTATTTGTAGCGCTCAAAGCGGAAACTTGTAGCTGAAGGCTTTTCTTGGTTGGCTGCGTAATGTGATTACAATTGGCTGATTTCATCATTTCTTTTGAGCCGTTGGATCTGTGATTACAAATATCCACTTCCCATTTTAACACACACGTGGCGTTAATTCCACGGATGGGATTGAATATCTAAACTGACTCATTTTGTTTCGTTCTATTCTCTGATTGGTTCAATGACGGCTATGTGGAAGACTTTTTTGGCACTCCCTCTCGCCTCTCCTCTCTACAAATACAAATTCCTTAAACCTTAAAAATCATCTCATCTCATCTC
Organism: Cucumis melo; assembly: GCF_025177605.1. Classification (NCBI taxonomy): domain Eukaryota; kingdom Viridiplantae; phylum Streptophyta; class Magnoliopsida; order Cucurbitales; family Cucurbitaceae; genus Cucumis; species Cucumis melo. Next base: position 2,220,387 of record NC_066863.1, on the reverse strand, counting down.
ATCTCATTCATTCCTATATGTATTTCTAATTTAAAATTACTTATCCATCGTCGAATTCTATTTTATAGCATTTTTTTTTAATTTTATTTTGTATGTAAAATATTTTAATTGCTCGTTTATCCAAATGCACTTAAAGTATTATTCTTTTAATTTTGTGTCCAACTTTTCTTTTTATTTTCAAAAATTATTAAATAATTGTCAAATCGAATATAGTTCTACGGCTCGATTGTATTTTTTAAATTGTCGTTGCTGTCATTACATTGACTATGTAATTATTTTTTCAATTTGATTGGTTGATTATTGTGTATAGGTTAAGAGATTTAAGAAAGTTTGATTTTTTTTTTAAGAAACAACTATTTAATTAAAAAATTCCATTACATTTTATTTATTTTAGGGCAAAATACTAAAATTATATTTAGTTGGTCCCTAAAGTTTCAAAACACATATTTTAGTCCATCATGTTTGATAAATGTTTCTAAATGGTCCTTGAGATAAGTTAACAAAATGTTTAACTTCTAACTTGACTCCAGTAGAAGGTGCAAAGACCGATAAACATTCTTATATTGTGACAACACTCACCAACCTACTAACTTAATTGACTGAACCAGCATTTACGATACTAATAATGCATCCTTAAAAGAAACAATGGAAGCTAAATGTTTTGCTAGCAACTTGGACTACTAGTTGCAACTTTTGGAAGAAACTCAGGAGAAACATGGACTTACTAACTAGGCCTGCAACTTCAACCCATGCTAGAACATAGTTGTACTAACTATAAAGATCAAATAACCTCAACTCACAAATAGCGAATAACAACTATAGAGCAGGATTAGCACAATGATCACTACCTAGAAAGTGAGAAAACATTTGAAAGAATGAATTGAAAAACCCAATGAGTGACGCAGTTTTATAAAAACATTCTTTCCTAGATAGTTTAGCATAAATCTTTGGCTTTTAGAAACATTCAAGCAGTTGAATAACATTATATTTCATAGACATGTATCTTGAAACTTATAAATGTTTTAAATACATATCATAAGCTTTACTTGATAATTAATCTATAACTCGCCCATAAATGAAATACGGGTGTTAGAACACCTTCCCATCAATGACATAATTCTCTCAACATAGGCATAATTCTTACTATAACCTAGGGGTGTAAGATTAACCCGACAACCCGAATAACCCGGACTACCCAACCCATATTATGTGAGTTGGGTTGGATTGGGTCTCGGGTTGGAGAATTGAAAATTCGATTCAACCCAACCCAACCCGAATTAATATATATATATCTATCTATATATATATGTATGTATGTATATATCTATATGTATGTATGTATGTATGTATGTATATATATATGTTTGTATGTATATATATGTATGTATGTATGTATGTATATATATATATGTATGTATGTATGTATATATTAATATTATTTTTTTAATAAAATATAAAGTTAAAAGAAAGTTAGAAACCCTAGACTAAAAAAGAAAACATGCGACGCGCCTCTCTTCCTCGTCTCTCGGCCTCTCTATTCGTCTCTCACCCTACAAATTTAAATGCTTGGGATGCTTATTGGATCTTTAGAAATTTATATTTAGCTTCTCAACTAATGTTTAAGAACTTTCTGATTATTATTAAAGTTGTATTTCATGAACATTTATGGGTATGTTTGGATTTATGTATGTTTAAGAATTTTGAATTTATGTATGTTTGTAACTTTTGAAACTTTGAATTTTATGTATGTATGGAACTTTGAATTTATGTATGTTTGATATTTGAATGTATAATGATTTTGAATTTTTTTTTAAAAAAATATTAAAACCTTACAAAAATTAAAATTTAGAAATGATAAAAAAAAAAAAAAACAACCCGACAACCCAACCCAACCCATAAAATATGGGTTGGGTTGGAAACTAAATTCGGGTTATTTGGGTTGCCAACCCAACCAATCCGAAAATATGGGTTGGGTTGAGAATGTCTCCCAACCCAACCCAACCCGATTACACCCCTACTATAACCTTCTCCACATAGGCACAATGAATTTTATCTTCACTAATGTACAAGGAACATATGCTTGTTAGCCTTCAAATCAGTAACGGAAAACCACCATATGCACATAGACTAGTAGAGTAACATAGAACATACGGACATAGATTCGTGAAAGCATGCATGTTTGAAATCTGAGATTTGAACACATGTTTGCTTTAAATCTCTTTTATATGTCATATTCACAAGACATGCTTGAAAATAATTTATAAATCATTGTTTAGAAATCATTTACTAAATTAGTAGAGAAATATTGCTTAGCATCTCAAAGCGTGTAACAAAACTATAACCATTTTTATAACCTTAAAATTATTCCAGCTCATTCAACCCCTTGGCCATTTCAGATCTTTCAACCTTAGCCATGTAATTCTTTTAAGTTTTTTTAGTTCGCATAAAAGAAGACAAAAAGAAATGCAAAGAGCAAAAGTTATATTAAGAAAAAGGAGCAGGAAAAAGTTAAATAACAGTACCATCTACCATAGGCATCTTACAAAGGTAAAACTTGAAATTTCTATACCAACATTTCCGTTTAAGGATTTTCATTGTTTCTTTTCAAAAAAGTACATTAAAAAACGAAAATCCCAGAAAGAAAAAGGGTATGTCTTTACATAAATTTTCAATTGAAACTAGAACAAGTGAACGATTAATAACAGGCAGATGTTGACCGACAGAGGTGGACGACAAACGAGAGATAACTACCATTTACGAACAATGAAAAACGTAGATGGTGACCGCACCAGTTGGCACCACCACTAAGGCTTACGTTTTGAAGCTTTTCCTACAAAAATTAAGGCTGGGATGTACTTTTTTGTTAAAGCTTTTAAATCTGTTAGGAACTTATATCTATTTTTTAAGGTTAATTTTTATTGATTTTTCAACTTAATGAATTAGCTAATTCATTAACGTCTATGTCTCACATGACGAACTAGTAAACATTCCGTTAACTTAAAATTATCTTAAAGTCCTAGAAACATTTATCGGACACGAAGGACTAAAGTATTCTCGCTTTGAAACTTTAGGGACTGACAAGAACTTCAAACTAGAAAAAAAATACCTTTTACCTTTTATTTTATTATTTGATAGTAAAAAGGTTGGTTGGAGATTACTTTTTCATGAACTTCAATTCAATCTCCATGTACCTAAAGAAAATTTGAATTATGTTTTTCCTAAAAATGTGTTACCTGTTTGCTTAAATAAAAAAATAAAAAAATTGTGTTACCTGAGAAAATGATATGTACCAGAATACAGCCATCAAGTGTATTTATATAAAATTTTAAAAGATATTACTAATGAAGTGGACAGTACTTGAGAGTTGAAGAAGGCTAACTATGACACATGGAAAAAGAAATGTCATTGATAGACTCACTAGATAACATGTTATATAAAATCAACATGATGATTGAAATCTAAATGTAGCATAGCGCAGTAGGAGGGGAAACACTGATGGGTGCTGGTTGTCAAGGGCATAATTGTCCATGGTATTATTTACCGATGGTCGTATGCCCGAATACCCCCAAATCACTTTATCTTTATGTCTTGAAAGTAGTTTAGGTTAATTCTTTCGTTTAGGTGTCGCCGAGTCATAGTGTGACATTTCGGCTTTTTCATATGCAAGCCTGCCAAGGCCAAAATTCTCAATATGTACTATAGGGGGTACATGACTAAGTCCGACCCCCGCCCAAGCCTTGTCGCACTCTTTGCATGTTGAGTTATTTTCCTTGCAATTGACAGTCTTCAATGCTTTCTTTATGACGTTTTCAACTATTTACTTTCTCTCTCCCGTTTTATAAAAACATTTTTCCAAGAACGGGGAGGGAGGCTACGTCATACCGCGAGTTTGACCGCGGATTCCGATTTTCGAACGGCTGACTTGCTGATTGAGCTAAGCAAGTGCCACACAATCGTGTCGAGAAGTTACGATTGTGACAAGTGGTATCAGAGCCAAATTGGCTAATTGACGATAAGACCGAAACATGTCGTCGTCGAATCCATCGGGCAAGGCCCAGAAAGATCGACTAGTAGAGCTCGAAGAACAGATGCTCTACCTAGTCGAAGTTCCCGACTCCATCCGCTACTTGGAGTCTCGTCTCGAAGAAATTTCCGAGAAAACTAATACGATCGATGCGGTAGCTGGCCGTGTCGAAGGGTTTCCGATACAAGAGTTGATGACAAGGGTCGACGCCCTGGAAACAACTGTAAACATCGGAAGAACTGTCAACTACGAGCGTGGAGACAGTTCGACGGGCTCTGTTGCCCATATTGAAGAGCGTGTTCAAGAGCTGGATAGCTCTCAAAAGACGCTGTTAGAGATGATAAACGGCATGTCAGAGGACTTCCGAGCTACCCTCGATGTCGTCAGAAATGAAATCGCAGATGTGAATGCGAGATTGAGCCTCACAATGCGAGCAATGGCAAATCAAGCTCCCGCTGGGGGAGCCATTCCGGTTAGTAGAGTGAAGATACCGGAACCAAAGCCCTTCTGTGGGGCAAGAGACGCGAAGGCCCTGGAAAACTATATCTTTGACCTAGAACAGTACTTCAGGGCCACAAACACGGTTACAGAGGAAGCCAAAGTCACGTTGGCGACGATGCATCTGTCTGAGGATGCCAAGTTATGGTGGAGGTCCCGATTTGTTGACATCCAGGAGGGACGTTGCACAATAGATACTTGGGACGCTTTGAAGAGAGAGCTTCGCTCACAATTCTTCCCTGAAAATGTCGAGATCTTGGCTCGACGGAAGTTACGCGAGCTGAAACACACCGGTAGTATTCGGGAGTATGTGAAGCAGTTCGCGGGACTGATGTTGGATATACGCGATATGTCCGAGAAAGACAAAGTTTTCTGTTTTGTCGAAGGATTGAAGCCGTGGGCGAAGACAAAGCTATATGAACAAAGAGTTCAAGACCTCACGTCCGCGTACGCTGCAGCCGAACGGCTGTTTGACCTGTCTAACGACTCTCAAGATACAAGACGTCATCCAAGTTCCTCATCTGGAGGAAGTAGGAACAACCGCCCAAGTTCTCCTAAAACTACAGGAGGGGACAGACGCTTTAGCGGAGATCGTAGATCCCATCAATCGAATACTGGAAACTCTTGGCGAGGATCAAGTAACCAGAATCTGTCCAATCGTCCTCTTAGTTGCTTCATATGTAAGGGACCACACATGGCCAGGGAATGCCCGAACAAAACTGCTTTCAATGCATTCCAGGCATCTCTAACCTCAGATTCAGACAATCAACAAAGTCAGACCGAGGGAGAAGTCAACCAGACAGAAGAAGTTGATAACCCTCGAATGGGGGCCTTGAAATTTCTGTCATCTCTCCAGAAAAAGGTGGGGGAGACGAACACGCCAGTGGAAAGGGGCTTAATGTACGTTGACACCTGGATCAATCAAAAGCCAACCAAAAGCACTATGGTTGACTCCGGTGCCACCCACAATTTCATTACAGAAGTAGAAGCTAAACGTCTAAATCTCCGCTGGGAGAAAGATGCTGGAAGAATGAAAGCCGTGAATTCTGCTGCCCTACCTATCATCGGACTAGTGAAACGAACGATGATAAGATTAGGAGGATGGAGTGGTCTCGTAGACTTTGTAGTGGTAAAAATGGACGACTTTGATGTGGTACTGGGAATGGAGTTCCTACTTGAACACCAGGTAATCCCAATGCCTTTGGCCAAATGCTTGGTGATCACTGGACCTACACCCTCGGTTGTACAGACTGACCTACGTCAACCAGATGGATTGAAAATGATCTCGGCCATGCAGTTAAAGAAGGGTCTCTCTCGAGACGAACCAACATTTATGGCCATCCCACTCAAATCATCAGAGAACTCAGGGGAGACAGTCCCTAAGGAGATCATGCGCGTGCTAGAGAAATACCGTGATGTGATGCCCGATAGTTTGCCCAAGTCTTTGCCACCTCGGAGAATGATTGATCATGAGATCGAGTTAGTGCCTGGAGCAAAACCGCCTGCGAAGAATGCTTATCGTATGGCGCCTCCGGAGTTAGCTGAACTTCGGAAACAGTTAGATGAACTACTGAATGCAGGGTTTATCAGGCCTGCAAAAGCTCCGTATGGGGCCCCAGTTCTTTTCCAAAGGAAGAAAGATGGGAGTTTACGACTGTGCATTGATTATCGCGCCCTAAATAAGCTCACAGTCCGTAACAAATATCCACTTCCCATAATTACTGACTTGTTCGACCGCTTACATGGGGCAAAGTATTTTTCAAAGTTAGACTTGCGGTCGGGATACTACCAAGTGAGAATTGCAGAGGGAGATGAACCGAAGACAACCTGTGTCACCCGATATGGTGCGTTCGAATTCCTCGTAATGCCATTTGGTCTCACCAATGCCCCTGCCACCTTCTGCACGTTGATGAACCAAGTCTTCCACGAATATCTCGATAAATTCGTAGTAGTCTACCTGGATGATATAGTGGTCTATAGTACGACCATGGAGGAACATAGGGACCATCTACAAAAGGTTTTTCAGAAACTGAAGGAGAATCAACTGTACGTCAAAAGAGAAAAATGCTCTTTTGCACAAGAGCGGATAAACTTCTTGGGCCATGTGATAGAGTGTGGCCGAATTGGAATGGAAGAAGGGAAGATTGCTGCGATACGCGATTGGGCAATGCCGAAGTCAGTCTCAGAGTTACGCTCCTTCCTCGGGTTGGCAAATTACTATCGTCGATTTGTCGAGGGATTCTCGAAACGAGCAAGCCCGCTGACTGAGCTACTGAAAAAAGACGTTCACTGGAATTGGGATCCCGAGTGTCAAACCGCCTTCGACGGCCTAAAGCAAGCTTTGATGGAGGGGCCACTTCTAGGGATTGCGGATGTGACCAAACCATTTGAAGTCGAGACAGATGCGTCTGATTATGCGTTGGGGGGTGTGCTCCTACAGAATGGGCACCCGATCGCATACGAAAGTCGAAAATTGAATGCAGCAGAAAGGAGGTATACTGTGTCCGAAAAAGAAATGCTCGCAGTAGTACATTGTTTGAGGGCATGGAGACAATACCTACTAGGGTCGTCGTTTGTAGTGAAGACGGACAACAGTGCAACTTGCCACTTCTTTACCCAGCCAAAGTTGACTTCGAAACAAGCAAGATGGCAGGAATTTCTGGCCGAGTTCGACTTCGAATTTGAACACAAGAAGGGGTCGAGCAACCAGGCTGCGGATGCCCTAAGTCGAAAACAAGAACATGCAGCCATATGCCTGTTAGCTCACCTCCAGGGGAACGAGATTGGTGGGTCGGTCAGAGACACCCTGAGAGAGTTCCTACAGAAGGATCATGCCGCTCAGAATGTCATGAATCTAGCGAAAGCGGGCAAGACACGACAGTTTTGGGTCGAGGAAGACTTGTTAGTCACAAAGGGCAACCGACTATATGTTCCAAGAGCAGGGGGCTTAAGGAAGAAATTGTTGTACGAGTGTCACGACACTCTATGGGCTGGCCATCCCGGATGGCAGCGGACGTACGCTCTGTTGAAGAAGGGTTACTTTTGGCCGAATATGAGAGATGATGTCATGCAGTACACTAAGACGTGTCTCATTTGCCAACAAGATAAGGTAGAGAAAGTGAAGGTTGCTGGACTTCTTGACCCTCTACCGGTTCCAACAAGACCTTGGGAGAGCGTCTCTATGGACTTCATCACCCATCTCCCTAAGGTAGGCGACTTTGAAGCCATTTTAGTCATCATTGATCGTTTTTCAAAGTACGCCACCTTCATCCCCGCCACCAAGCAGTGTTCAGCAGAAACAACAGCTCAATTGTTCTTTAAGCACGTTGTTAAATTGTGGGGAGTTCCGACAAGTATAGTGAGCGACAGAGATGGTAGATTCATTGGCTCCTTCTGGACGGAGTTATTTTCCTTCTTGGGGACGAGTCTGAACATATCATCAAGCTACCATCCCCAAACTGACGGCCAGACTGAGCGATTCAACAGCATGCTCGAGGAATACTTGCGCCATTTTGTAAACGCAAGGCAAAAGAATTGGGTCCAGCTGTTGGACGTAGCACAATTCTGTTTCAACGCTCAGACAAGTTCATCTACAGGGAGAAGTCCATTTGAGATTGTTTCTGGGAGGCAACCAGTACTGCCACACCTTGTTGATCATCCTTTTGCAGGGAAGAACCCTCAAGCCCTCAATTTCACGAAGGAGTGGAGACAGACAAACGACATCGCCCGAGCGTACTTAGAAAAAGCATCGAAGCGGATGAAGAAGTGGGCAGATAAGAAGCGACGGCCCCTTGAGTTTCGAGCAGGAGACCAGGTACTCATCAAACTACGACCAGAGCAAGTCAGGTTTCGAGGACGCAAAGACCAACGTCTCGTCAGGAAGTACGAAGGGCCAGTTGAAGTGCTGAAAAAGGTAGGGAATACTTCTTACAGAGTAGCGTTGCCCACATGGATGAAGATCTACCCAGTAATTCATGTTAGCAACCTGAAGCCGTACCACCAAGACGCAGAAGACCTGCAGCGGAATGTCGTAACTCGCCCGATTATCGACCTTAGTCAGAAGGAAGACAAAGATGTTGAAGAAATTCTGGCCGAGCGAGTAAGGAGGGGCAGAAGACCCGCACGAAGGATCCACGAGTATCTGGTAAAGTGGAAGAACCTTCCTGTGGAGGAGACCAGCTGGGAACGTGTCGAAGATCTTGAAGCGTGGAAGCAGAAGATAGAAGATTTCAAGCTTCGCCAGTTGACGGGGACGTCAACCATTTAGGTGGGGGAGAATGTCAAGGGCATAATTGTCCATGGTATTATTTACCGATGGTCGTATGCCCGAATACCCCCAAATCACTTTATCTTTATGTCTTGAAAGTAGTTTAGGTTAATTCTTTCGTTTAGGTGTCGCCGAGTCATAGTGTGACATTTCGGCTTTTTCATATGCAAGCCTGCCAAGGCCAAAATTCTCAATATGTACTATAGGGGGTACATGACTAAGTCCGACCCCCGCCCAAGCCTTGTCGCACTCTTTGCATGTTGAGTTATTTTCCTTGCAATTGACAGTCTTCAATGCTTTCTTTATGACGTTTTCAACTATTTACTTTCTCTCTCCCGTTTTATAAAAACATTTTTCCAAGAACGGGGAGGGAGGCTACGTCATACCGCGAGTTTGACCGCGGATTCCGATTTTCGAACGGCTGACTTGCTGATTGAGCTAAGCAAGTGCCACACAATCGTGTCGAGAAGTTACGATTGTGACACTGGTCATGGTTCAAGTCCCCCTCTTTTTAGAGTTTTTATAAATCTACATGTTACTTTGTTTTCGTGTGTAGAAGTTGAGATTGCACTTAATTTTTTTTCAATTAAAATTAACCTCAAAACTTACCTAACACAATGGTCCCAAAATGTAAAAAAGATGAAGCTTTAATCTATTTCAAATGTGTTCAAGGAAAGTGGCATCGGCTGATCAGTATGACCTTACATGTTATGTTGTTTAGAGTAAAAAGGAAAAAGGAAAACCAACTATGAAGAAGAACAAAAGGCCACAGAAACTAACAAATTTCTTACATTTGAAACAATTTGGAGCTTTGATACTGATTTGGAGAACCAAAACAACGACTAGTAGTAGTGAAGTGGATCGTGTGGAGTAGTAGCATTCATGAATTCCTCATCAGCCTCAAGAACACTCATAAACTCTGGTCGAAGACACAGCTCCAGATCTATGCTTCCTCCTCCTTCAGATCCTGGGTAACAAGATACTTTCCCGTCAAATTTATGCGCATACCCACTTCGAAGAGCCAAAGCCTTACCCATCCCAAACACATTCCCATACTTATTGAATCTAGGAGAGCTTCCCATCATCACACTCAATGGATCAAATAATTGCTCAATATGGTACACAAACGGAGATTCCACCCACTTGTTCACATGATCTCGCACCTTCTCGTCGTTGTGGTTCACAACAGCCTCGTGCAATTTCCACGCCGCCCACCCGAGATTGTTTTCCAGCAGTTCCTTTACAACGGCAACTCCTCTTATGGCTTGAATTGAATTCCCGAAGTAATTTTCGGGTAGTGGCGGATTTAGCCTTAATCTATTGTTGACTGCCAATCTGCAGCTGGTGGTTTGATCCGGTGATAGACCCCGAGCTCGTGTTATGCTTCTCCAAACGAGTGCAGATAAGGATTGGAAGGAGGAAATTTTGTTGGTTTTGTACTCTGTATTTGCTCTGGCTTTTAGAACGGCCAAAGATGCAGAGGTAAAATGAAACATTCTTTCCCTCAATTGGGGTGCTTCGAATTTGGTAATAAATTGATCGGGATTTGTGAATGGGAGTTTCAGAATTGGACCGTGGCCATCGGGGAACCAACGCTGGAGGATCGGTGGGCGTGAAATTGAATAATTTTCGTCCTCTGCTTGAAATATCTCAGACCACATGTTCAAGAAATGCCAATAAGAAGATCCGTCGACGAGGCTGTGGTTAATGGAACACCCAATGAAGACACCGTCCAGTAATTCAGTGACCTGAATGGACAGTAACGAGGTGGAATGACCGTCGTGGTTGGCAGCTCTGTCGTGGTCAAAAAAATATTGGACAATTACCGGCACGTCAGTGGGTGAAAGGATATCCGAAATGGTCATGTTGAGACGAGCGTGGATGAATTTGGCTCCGGGGCTGTTGTTGCAGTCAACATAAACGAGACAAGAACCTTCGTCTTGGTATGATATTGTTGCGAGTCGTCCAGCAAGTGGGTAGAAATGAACGAGGGCGATTGAGAGCGAGTGTTTGAGCTTTTTCAATAGATCTTCAATGAATTGACCCTCATCGTTGAGGGCGGCGGGGGGTTTGGAATAGAGAAGACCCTTTTGGATGTATTGAACGGAGAGCATGAGAAGATCCCATGGACTTAGGTAATATGGTTGCTTTGATTCTTCAGGAAAGGTGTGAGGTTTAATAAAACACTGTGAGATGAAGTGAACATTCTGAGGAGTGGGATTCATATCCATGGAGTTGTGGATAAGGGACTTTGTTCACTTATTGATTGCTGGAGGGGATCATTTGATTAAATAGAAGAATGGTTGGTAAGGTGGGGCAAAAAGTTTGATCTTTGGTTTACTTGAACATATACTTCAACAACTACCAATTTGAATACGTTTCGTGGGAAACAAACAAAGGTTTAAATAATCAAAGATTTAACAACTATAGCTACCAACCCCAAATGTTTTGAACATGGAAACTTCCTGGATATGGAATAGGTTGACCCTCTAGCTAGTGTTGTGCAAGACGAGATTGTTTTATCGAAGATAAGTGTTTGTATTTGCGATGTTTTAGTTGTAAAATAAAATTATTTAAATATGAAAAATAGAGAGAAAAACAAAACAAAAAAAAAAAAAGATAAAAGTTATTTGACCAATTAGGTTTAAAATTCAGTAGGATTTGAAGGTTCATGGATATGGGAAGATTTTGACAAAGTATGTAGTAAGGGGTGATGTAAATGAAGTGTTTTTTTTTCTTTAAGACGAGATGTCATGTTGCAAAGTATTGTAATTGAATATGGATGAGGTAGATTGCATCCCCAAATAAGACTAAATTTACATTTAATTATACATATATGTGTATTATATGTATTTGGGGCAGTTGCAAATTACAATTAAAAAATAATAATAATGATCAGGTACAACCTTGGTTGAATAGAAACTGTGAATATATATATATATATATAAACCACCTTTCTTCTTTATATTTTCCTTATTTTTTCTCCTCTATCTTTTTCGATACTCTTACTCTCCATGTTAACTATTCGACAATTGTTTAAGAATAGAAAAAATGAACAAAATCATTAGGGGACCTAAGAACTTAAATATAATGTTCTAACAAGCTTGTACTTTAATAATGGATTTTGTACTGTTATTAGCTTTTGGTATTCAGTTGTTTGTTGTTGTTGTTGTTTTTGTTTCAAGAGGAAATTTTAGTTCAGAAATTATATTAGATTTTTTTTAATATTGTTGTTTATATTTTTGTTGCTAAAAAATTTTGTATAAGAATGAACAAATAGAAAGAAATATAAAAACATTTATATAACTTGTTTTATAATCATTTTTCTTCGACCTCTAGGGAACTATAAAGCAAATAGATCACTATACTGATAACTGAAGTTCAAAAGAGGTCGTAGTTCAATTGTTAGCGATTAAGAGGTCAAAAGTTTGAATTTTTTCATATTTGTTATACTAAAACATGATAAGATTATTTTTAAATTATTTTTAAAAATTTAGAGTTATGGTAGCGATAAGGTATTAACAATTTTTGTTCATTTAGTAACAGTAAGGGTATTTGTGATTTTTTTTTTAAATTAAGATGATTTTTATACTTTTGTATTTTTCTTTTGAAAAACTATTTAAGAATTTTCATTCAAATCTAAAGTAAGAGTATTCTTTTAATTAGTTAGAAAAGTTTGAAGGTATTTTTGAAATCTTAAAAATTTTAAAGATATTTTTTTTAGTCAAGGCATAAAGTTCAAGCATTTTTCATTATTTAGCCTAAAACTTTTTCCATCTTCTTTTAAATTAAAATAGGAAAAAAGAAGAAGAAAAAGTTGACCGAAATTGAGAAAAACATAAATCAGAACAAAACATGAAAAGAAGAAAGTCAAAAGTTGATTAAAAATAAAATACAATGAGTTTGTTGAGAAGGTTGGTGAAAAAAAATGAAAGAGGTTGGTGCAAATTAAAATTGAAGAAGGCTAAGAGGTATAAAAGTATTTTCATTCCCTACTAGCAAACATCTTTTTAAAGGTATAGTTTTTTTGGCTTAATTTGGTCCTAAAGAATTCATTTGGATCGATGTATTTAACTTTGGTTCAGTTCGGTCATTATATTATCAAAAGATATATTTATTTTAATTTTCCTACTTTGAAGTATGGAGATCAAAATGAATACTTAAAAAATGAATAACAAAGAATTAACTAAAATTCAAACTATATAAACTAAAGTATATCTAAACATTTTTTTTTGTAATTATCGAAAACTTGGAGATTGAACCCCTTAGTTAGGCCCATCGTGCATTCACAAGGCACAAAATATCAAGTCAAACAGAGAATCGTAAATAAATAAATAGATAAACAATAAAAGAACATCATATAATAACAACGGTATTAAATTTGCATCGATATGCGATATTTTCGTCACATTTTTTAAATTCGAAATTGTTACAAGTGATGAATCGATATTTTCATTATATCATAGAAAATGTTCTTAACATAAAAAGATGAACTTTATACTATAAATAGTAGACATGTTAATGTTTATAGTAGACATGTTTATGTTTATTTATCTTAGATAATAAAATGTGTATTTTCTTAATTTTTTTCTTAGAATTTTTCTAAAAATATTCATTGAAATCAATATTCAAAATTTTCATTGAATTAAGACTTCTAGGTTTGCATTGACATTGATATGACAATAAGATGTAATATAGTTGAAATTAAAAATTTGTGAGCAGATAGAAGATTTATGTTTCAAATTGTGTAGTTTAAGAATAATATAGGGGGGAGGATGTGTCAAAGCAAAGGTGTTTCCTTTCCCTATTTTGATGCTGAGATATATTAGTATTTCACTATATGTTGTTTGAGTTTGTTGGTTTATTTTGAATAGATCAGAAACACAACTACACAATAATAAGTGATTGGACAGTTAAGATTATATTAAAACTAATCCGAATGTAATAGAGAATATTAATTAGTTAGATTATCCTTCATATATAACTTTATGAATCAAGGAACGAGCTACAACAATTCATGCCGTAGAAGATGTTATGAAGTGGTAGTAGCATCCATGAATTCGCCATCAGTCTCAAGAGCAGCCATGAAATGAAGAGGAAGGCAAATCTCCAATTCTATACTTCCTCCTCCTTCATATCCTGGATAACACGTTACAATCCCATCAAACTTATGAGCATACCCACTTCTAATACCCACAGCCTTCCCCATTCCAAACACATTCCCGTACTTGTTGAATCTCGGCGAGCTTCCGATCATCACACTCAACGGATCAAACATTCCGGCTATTCTGTATATGGACGGACTTTCCACCCATTTCTTCACAAAATCTCTCACTATACTGTCTTTGTGGTTCACCACCGCCTCGTGCAGTTTCCACGCTGCCCATCCAAGATTGTTTCCCAGCAGTTCCTTCACCGTCGCTACTCCTTTTATTGTGTGAATCGAATTCCCGAAGTAATTTTCCGATAAGGGTGGATCTAATCTTGATCTGTTGTTTATTGCCATTATGCAACCGATGGTTTGATCCGGTGGCAGCCCACGGACTCGTGTTATGGATCTCCATACTAAGGCAGATAAGGATTGGAAGGAGGAGATTTTGTTGGTTTTGTACTCTGTGTTTGCCCTTTTTTTCAATACAGCCACTGATTCTGATGAGAAGTGGAAGTGCTTTTTGCTGAGTTGGGGCGCTTCGAATCTGTTAATAAATTGATCTGGGTGTGTGAATGGAAGCTTTAGAATTGGGCCATGGCCTTCTGGGAACCACCGTTGGAGGATCGGAGGGCGTGAAATCGAAACATTATCATCCTCTGCTTCGAATATTTCAGACCACATATTGAAGAAATGCCAATAAGAAGTTCCGTCTACGATGCTGTGGTTAATGGAACACCCAATGAAGACACCGTCATGTAATTCAGTGACCTGAATGGACAGCAACGGCCTGGAATGACCGTCGTGGTTGACTGCTCTGTCATGGTCAAAGAACGATTCGACAATCAATGGCACATCGCCGGGCGAAAGAACATCAGAAATCGTCATGTCGACACGCGCGTGGATGAATTTTGCTCCCAGGCTGTCGTTGCAGTCCACATAAACAAGGCAAGAACCTTCGTCTTCGTATGGGATTGTTACAAGTCGTCCGGCAAGTGGGTAGAAATGAACGAGGGCAATTGAGAGTGAGTGTTTGAGCTTTCGCAAGAGATCGTCGATGAAGCCGCTACAGTCGTCATCGAGGGTGGGGAGAGGTTTGGCGTAAAGAAGACCCTTTTGAATGTAATGCATAGAGAGCATGGCAAGATCCCATGGACTAAGGTAATATGGGTGTTTTGATTGTTCAGGAGTGGAGTGAGGTTTGATGAAGCATTCTGAGATGTAGTCAATATTTTGGAGATTTGGATTCATGGTATGAATTCTAATTTATCTTTCCAATTGGTGGATGAAATGAATTGGAGGAGCTTGGTTTAAATAAACAAAAGAAATATATAATCTGGTAATTTGGTTGTATGATCAATTTTGAACAGTTCTCAAACTGGGATGGGGTTTCTTGTGAAACAAAAACAAGTCCAAGAGAAATCAAGATTGAACCGCCTCTTCTACCAACCACTTCTTTTTATTTTTTAAGGATTTGAAGCTTCGTGGATAATGGGAAGAGTTTGAATATTCAAAGCATATAGTAAGGGATGATGTAAACGATTGGAAAATTTTCAATAAAGATAGGTGTCTTTTACAAAAATCATATACTAGCATGCATATTGACGAGTGTTACATAAACTAGTAATGAAATAGTGGTTGATTGTTATTTCACCGATTCCTCGATTTTTATATAATTTTTTTTACAAACTCTATAAGCTTGTAATGTTGTTGCCGATTGTATGGATAAAATTAAGTGCTAGAGAAAATAGTTTAATTGGTGTCTTGAGCTCAATCTTCCTTGTTTCATCTTTGAGAAGGTTGAAAAGGATACACATGCAAAGATGCTCCTCCTAAAAGAAGAACTACCCTTGATCATGTGAGAGCAAACTCTTGTCAAAATACTCATAAATTTCTCTCATACATCTCATATGTCTCCTTTAGTAATTTCTAGTTTTTTTAGTAAGTTTAATATTTGTTTAGTCGTTAATGTAGTTGAATTAGTATTTTTAGAATTATTCTTGAATATCATTATATTATTATTGAATTGTTAATCTGTTCATAGATCATTATTGAATGACAAGTGAGGTGGAGAAGAGATGGAATTGATGAACTCCAAATCCGACTCTAGATTGGCCATATTTTGTGGAAGCAAACATATTTCTAAATCTATACTTCCTCCTCCTTCATAGCCTGGATAAGCAGAAACCTTGCCATCAAATTTGTTGGCATATCCACTCCGCAACGCCACTGCTTTCCCCATTCCAAACTCATTCCCATATTTATTGAACCTCGGCGAGCTCCCCATCAAGACGCTATATGCGTCAAAAAATCGACCCAACTGAAAAGTAAATGGAGATTCTATCCACTTATCAAGCGCCTTTCTTAACTTTTCGTTTGTGTTTTGAACCACAACTTCGTGCAACTTCCAGGCTGCCCAACCCAACCCTCGCTCAACCAACTCCCCTGCTTTTGCTTCTGCTTTTACAGATGTTACAACGTTCCCAAAGTAGTTTTCAGACAACTTTGGGTCTAATTTCCCTCTGTTGTTCGCCGCCATACTGCAACTACTTATTTGATTCTCAGGCACGCGACGGGCTCGTGTTATGGTTCGCCATACAAGTGCAGACAACGACTGGAAGGAGGAGATTTCTTTTGCTTTGCACTCTGCATTAGCTTTTGCTTTCAGTTTTGCAATGGATTCTGCCGAGAAGTGGAATATTCTTTCCCTGAGTTCCGGTGCTTCGAATCGGCTGATAAATTGATCTGGGTGAGTGAAGGGTAGATTGATAATTGGACCAATCCCATCAGGAAACCATCGCTTAAGAATGGGCGGCCGGGAAATTGAAATAATCTCATCCCCATCTGATGACGTTGCTTGAAAAATTTCCGACCACATATTGAAGAAATTCCAGTAGGAGGTTCCGTCGCCGATGGCATGGTTGAAGGAACAGGCGATGAATACTCCATCCAATAGTTCTGTTACCTGAATGGAAAGTAAAGGCATGGTATGACCGTCGTAATTAACAGCTTTGTGAAGGTCAAAGAAAGATTGGACCAGTAAAGGCACATCGACCGGGGATAAAACATCGGAAATTGTGATGTCAAGGGCTGCGTGGATGAACTTGGCTCCAGGACTGTTAACGCAGTCAACATAAATAGAGACCGAAGATTGTTGGTCGTTTTTAATGGTGGAAAGGCGGCCGGAGAGTGGGTAGAAATGAAAGAGAGCAATGGAGAGGGAATTTTGAAGGCGGTGAAGAAGATGAAGCATGAAAGGGTTTGGATAGTGATTGAGATGGGAAGGTTTACGGAAGAGGAGGCCTTTCTGGATGTAGTGGGCGGAGAGCATGGCGAGATCCCCAGGGATCAAATGATAGGGGAGATTTGATTGTTGGGGAAGGCATATGGGTTTGACAAAGCATTCTGAGATGCGTCGGATTGAAGGATGAGGGGAATCCATGAAGGTGGGAGTGAGAGATGTGTATTCACTATTCAGATTGGTTGCTCCTTCTTGGGTATTGTTTGTGACTTTGATATCTCTTATTTAGAGAAGAGGAGGTAGTGGGAAGGGGGATAGAAATTTCACAAAAATAAAAGTATTAGAGCAGAAAATTCTCTCCCAATTAAACCCATTTTTTTATATAAAAAAAAAAAAATTGTCTTTAAATTGACTAAGACTTCTTTTTTCCCAAAATTAAGGAAGGGTTGAATCCTATTTTGGATGTTTTATTTTGATTCTTAGACTTTCCAAAAAGTTCTCAAACTTTTTTTAAAAACTTAGTTTGGTCCTTGCTGTTAATGTTTGTTAATTTTCTAGCCGAATTAAAACACATTCATATTTGGATGATTATTTGTTATGATTGACAAAAAAGACTGAGAAATCTAGTTAATTTATTAGGTAAAATTTTCATACCAAGCCAACATAGAAACATAATCAACACATATATCAAATAAACCTGAAAACTAATTTTGTTCTTTTTTCCTCCAAAAGTCCAATCTCTCACACTCTCTGGGCTCTCCTACCATTTATACTAGTTTTATTTTTTCTTTTCAAATTAATCTTGCAAAGCAAATCAAAAGAACATCGAGTAGAATAATAATAATAATAATAAAATCGAACATATTGTGTAAACATCCCTGACAAGCAAAATCTTAAAGCTACCAAACGTGACTTTTTGAATTCTCTAATAAAAAATCAATTTACCATTTGATTTCTAATTAAAAATTAAAACGTTTAGTTTTTAAGAGTGATAATCTTATTTGACAATTTAGTCATCTCCATATAGAAGCTACCTCAACAACCAATTAAAATAGAAGATTTTAAAAGTTTAAGAATTAAAATAGAACATATTGTGTTACGCTGTTTTGCAAATTCATTCATTTCCACTGAAGAATACTATACGAAAAAATTTACTCAAAAGTAATTTACAAATTTAACATACTCAATAAATCAAACACTCACCATGCTGCATCTCTCAAGAATTAGATAAAAAGAGAGAGAAAAAAAGAGAGACATGGGAGAGAGAATTATGGTGTTTTTTCTTGCTTGAGATTACTTTTTAAAAAGTCAGCTAGCCGTTAGCCACCGACATAAAATCATTTTAAAAATTATATTTAAAATAATTAAGTATATAGCAACATTTTTTTAAAAAAATTGCAAATATAGTAAAATCCGTTAAAATCTATTAACGATAGGAGTCTATTACTGATAAACCATGCAGCAAATGTCGGTCTATCACTGATAAACCATAAAAGTCTATCGATAAAAGTCTATCACTGAAGACTTTGCTATATTTGCAATTTTTTTTTAAATATTACTACATACTTAATAGTTATTTTAAAATTGTTACCTATTATAATTACCCTTTATACTTAGCATTTTCTAAAACCACTTTTATTTTAAAAATAATAATAAAAAAAACAAACGGTCACCATATATCATTTGCAATCTATCACTTGTAGACTATACAAGTCTATCATTAATGCTATATTTGTAACTTTTTCTTTAATATGACATTGTCACTTGATTATTGTCCCTAAAATTTATAACTATAACAATTACCGTAAATATTTTAAAATCATTTTCTTTCGAAACGTAATAAGAAGAAAAAGCCCACCATTTTTTACTCGGGCCTACGTTCAAATTGAGTCGAACTTGATTAATTGGTCACTAGGTCATCATCTCGATCATTGACTCGAGCTATAACTTCTTCATTCAAGCACTAGTTTAAGTTATTCAAAGACAATGGACAATATATACTAGAGATTAGTTTCCCATTCTTAAAATGTAGAGTGAGAAGAATACTCAAAACTACACATACTAACACTCAACAAATATTAGATAACAGAATCAATTGAAAGTGGAAATAATACTAACACATATCTATCAAATAAGAACTTATTAGGTTTTTTTTAGAGCTTAATTAGTTTAATTACTAACTTTGGTATTTCCTTGCAATTAAGGCGATAAATAGCCCATTTGAGAGTTGTATTAGGAAGGGAGCTTTTGATCAACTTTACAATATAGAACTTAGGGAGAATTTTCCTTTGTTGGCCATTAATTTGGTTTAGCTACCTTTCTTGCTACATTATCAATATCTCTTTAAGAAAGTGTTTCTTTTGGTTTTATCATTGTTGATCGGATCACAAATTCTCTTTTATTAGATTGTATATACATTTGGATTTTATGGACTAGAATATTATCGTAATAATAGGGATGTAGAAAGAAACGAGGAGAGGTAGAGAAATGTTGGAAAGTTGTCATTAGAGTTTATTGACTTAAATACTAAGATCTCTGAAGCTTTTGCATAATATAATAATCTAAACAAAGTAATAACATAAAATGTTATTATATTAATAATAATAATAAATATTCTAACAAAATACATTAAAAAAAGTGAACGATAATAAAATACTTTTTAGAAAAACAGAAGAGAAAAGGAATCACACTTCATCACTGCCCAACTTCAGGATATATGATCCTGTTATTGATTGGTTATTTGGTTTAAAGATCATGATTAAGTACATGACAAGTGAGGTGGAGAAGAAGATATAGCGTTCATGAACTCCAAATCAGACTCCAAATTTGCCATATTTTGTGGGAGCAAACATATTTCTAAATCTATACTTCCTCCCCCTTCACATCCAGGATAAACAATAACCTTTCCGTCGAATGTGTTGCCATATCCACTTCGAACTCCAACTGCTTTCCCCATTCCAAATTCTGACCCATACACATTGAATCTGGACCAGCCCCCCATCTTGATTATATTCGGATTCAAAATAGAACCCAATTGATAAGTATATGGACACTTGATCCACTCCTCAAGTGATTCTCTTATCTTTTCGTATGTGAGGTTCTTCACAGCTTCGTGCAATTTCCATGCACCCCAACCCAACCCAGCTCTTTCAACCAATTCTCCCACTTTTGCATCCGCTTTCACTGATGTAATCATGTTGCCTAAGTAATTTTCACGCAACGCTGGTTTTAGTCTTCGTCTGTAATTTGCTGACATCATGCAACAGGTGCTTTGATCCAGCGGTATGCGTCGAGCTCGCGTTATGGCTCGCCATACAAGTGCGGTCAACGTTTGAAAGGAGGAAATATCTTTGGTGTCGCACTCTTCGTTGGCTTTTGCCTTCAAATCTGCAATTGATTTTGCTGAGAAGTGGAAAAATCTCCTCCTTAACTCGGGTGCTTCGAATCGGCTAATAAATTGACTAGGATCTGTGAAGGGGAGATTGATAATTGGATCATACCCATCAGGAAACCACCGCTCTAGAATGGGTGGTTGTGAAATTGAAATAATTGCATGTCCATCTTCAGATGATGGAGCTTGAAAGATCTCAGACCACATGTTGAAGAAATTCCAAAAGGAAGTTCCATCGCCAAGACAATGGTTGAAAGAGCAGGCAATGAAGACAGCATCCAATAATTCAGTTACCTGAATGGATAGCAAAGGCAAGGTTTGGCCATCATAATTGACGACTTTGTTGAGGTCGAAGAGAGATTGGACGAGTGAAGGCACATGAAGCGGGGAGAGAATGTCAGAGGCTGTAATATTGTCAAGGGCGGCATGGATGAACTTGGCACCAGGGCTGTTAATACAGTCAACATAAATTATCCCATTGGTAGTGGTAGCAAGGCGGCCGGTAAGTGGGTAGAAATGAAAGAGAGTGGCAGAGAGTGAGCTTTTGAGGCGATGAAGAAGAGTAACCATAAAATGATCTCCATGGTTGAAGGCCTCAGGAGGTTTGTGAAAGAGAAGGCCTTTCTGATTGTAGTGGACGGAAAGCACGAGGAGATCAGAAGGGCCCAAATAGAAGGGTTGGTTTGATTGTGGGGGAAGATATTCATGTGTAATGAAGCAATGGGAGATTGGTCGAAGTTGAGGATGATTGGGTTCCATTGGAGAGTGAGAAGAACAAGAAGGATAGTAGCTTAATTTATAATACTACACCATTTCAAGGATGCCTGGTGTACAATAATTAGTGAGACAAATTTGATAGGAGGGCCATGGAGAGTTAATTAACGTTTTGAAGGTGCATAATTCAATAAGTGCAATTATATTGAAGTGTAGTAAAACCCAAAAGTTGATACCCAAACTTATAATTATGAGTTTATGTTAATGTTTGGTGGTGGGGACATGAAAATATTGTTTTCCATTCTGATTGGATGAAATATTTTCTTAAATTGTGCCAGACTTATCTTGATTTTTGTTCTTTGATCAATATTATTAATTAGTTAATTAAATAATTTTTTTGAGAGGTAGATATTTTTTGAGGGGCCTATGTAGCGGACTCAATATGCCTAACTATTTACGAAGCTATAAAGTTAGACATTTTTTAAATATTCCAGGTTTGTCCTTTCATCTTCCTATTTCTTTCATCATCTTACTTGTAGTCCAATTTCGACTTTCTTCTTTCCTTTTTTTTTCCTGTAATTTCTTTCCATCATCTTTTTTATTATTTTACAATTCTTTATTTAAATCTTTCCATCATTTTTCTTCTTTTTATCGTGTATAAAGAATCTTGAAAAAAATCATTTAGATTGGAGTAGCCAAATGTAAAGGTATAAAAAAAAAATATCAGGTATAAAAATCTTGAAAAAAAATCATTTAGATTGGATAAGAAATGTAAACGTAGTGTAGTGTGAAAAAAATAAAATATCGTGTATAAAGAATGTTGATTGGAGTAGTCAAATGTAAATGATTGTCTAAAAATAAAATGAAGTAAACGATCGTATAAAAAAAACTAAACGAATCGTGTACCAAAATAATTTAAAAAATCGTGTATCAAATTTTTTAAAAAAATCATATATAAACGATCGTGTATCAAACAATAACCATATCTAAATGATGGTTTAGATTCGTAAATATACTAGTAGTTGACGGGACATTTTTGGTATTTTAGACGGTGGACCTCTTTGTTTTTTCCATTTTTAAATTGTTTTATAAAATGTAAATATTTTGCCGCTTTTTTATATTTTTGAAAAGACCCCTGTAATAAACTTATTTATGATTTTTTATATAATTGCATCCGTTTTAAAGTTTTTGGATTTTCAAATTTAATTTCTAGACATTGTTGTTTGGATCATTTTTTAAAAGATTACATGGAGAAATCATGAATAATGCTCTTGCTACTTGAAATTTATCAAACCCTAAACCCCAAACCCAAACCCTAAATCCTATATGTACACTAAATTCTAATGTCTAGAACCATAGATTAACTAGTTACTCTATAGACCCAATTTGTAATTTAAAGTAATTTACAATATTACATCTCATTCTATATATTTTATCTTTTTAAAAAATAAATTATATAGGATGAGGGGAATTGTATTTTTAAATGTATTTGATATAACTTTGCATTTTATATTTTAAAATTCAAGTTCTTGATATAATTATTCAAGTTCTTGATGTAATTATAGACTTGCATGGTTTATATGTTGAACCGAATCTAAAATTATCAACTCAACAAACTTTGTTTAATTCAATTCATTTACATTATACTTGCAATCTCTTGGTTTGCCACGTGACACTTTTATTAAAATAATAATGCATTGTATATTATATATTGTCAAATCTTGATCTTCAAAATTAATATTAAAATGAAAAGCACAAATTAAAAACAAGAAAGGTGTTTAGTAAAAAATGGTCACATTTTAAATATTTGTGTATTAAAAAAGAGAGCATGCATTATTGATTAGTATACCTATTTTTCTTCTATTTTGTCCACATCTTCCGGACAGGATTGCATTATTTATTTTGTTTATAGATTATGATTCACAACACAAGTAATTAGGTGGATAAGATAAGAAATAGCTTTCACCAACTCCAAATCAGACGACTCAAGATTTGCCATAGTTTGTGGAAGCAAACGGATCATCTCTAAATCTACACTCATACACTTTTCCTTCTTCTCTTACCATCGAACTACTCCAAGACACTCTACCAGTAAAGAAGAAGGTGGACAAAGTAAATAGAGATTCCATCCACATGTAAGGTGCTGCTGCTCTCTTAACTTCTCCATCCTTAGTGCTTTGACCCACAACTTCGTTTGGTTTAACTTCCAACCCACCCCCTCGCCCTATTAATGATTAATATTATTTAAAAATATGGAGTAACGATGCAAATATGAAAAAAAAAAAAAAAATGAAAATAGCTTCGTTCATGACTTAATTTCAAATATGACTGTGTATTTATTATTCATTTTAGATTTAATTGTATGAGATTTCATTTATTTAAGATGAGATATTACACATATTTATTTTTTTAATCGTAAATATTTTGTTTATTTTTTCTTTTCCATTTAAATTTTATTTATTTTCAGTTTTTATTGTCATTGTTGTATGGTATTTTACTTGTTTTTTTTTTTTTTCATTCCTATGTTTTTACGTTGCTCGAGTTTTGTACAAATGCAGGTATTTTTTTTTTTTAATTTTTTTATTCTACAAATTCTATATTTTTTTCAAAAATATATCATTATTTATTTTTTGTGTTGATAAGCATATTGAAAAATGAAAATATAGATCTCATATATGTTACTTGATATATAAGATGATATATTGTAAATTTATTATATCCGTGCACTTATTTGGTTTAATTATTAATTTTAAATATATATCATGTTTATATCAAATATAAATATAACCATTGTAGATTTTTAGTAAGTTACATAATAGTAAAATACATATTTTAGTTACTTTCTTATATATACACATGTATATTTAATTATTTCGCATATACATATACCTCATATTATATAATAAACAATTGCAATAATGTTCTATATAAAACCTGGTATATTCTAAAGCTGCAATTAATTTGATCCAATAATATACCATGTAATAAAATAAGTTGTTAATGATTGTAATATATTCGTATCACACAATGTATATATTGAGTTTTTTGTATGCTAACATATATTGAATGTGTAGTCTCAGATTGACTTAAATCAATAGTATGAAAAATATAATGTGTTAATTTAAAAACAAAACTTTTAATATAAGAATAGTAGTGGTCCCATAAATATAATATATTCAGCTGCAATTCAACGAAAATTATGAACAATATACATGATTGATTTAGAAAACATAATTTTATGAAATATTGGGTAACTTTTGAAACGACATCTATTCATTGACTAAAAATACTGCAATGTTGGTCATACCTGAAAAAAAATAATATATATATCAATATAACGTATTATACATAATATGACCCGATATATAATGAACAAACAAGTAAATCGAAACCAACTTCATATACTGTAAAAAATTCTGAAATGATCTTTAAATATATGAAAAGCATTTCAAATTGTATGTAATATAATTGTTATAAAGTGAAACTATATTCCTCTCAAAAGAAAACAAAATTAATTTTTATACTGATGTAAGAAAAAAATCAATTGAAATACCTAAAAATTCATTGTAATAATCATTTCGAAAATACATTCTAGAGTGTTTGATACTGAAAAAGCAACATTATATATTGTGTAACTTTAATTTGATACGAAAGATCCATTTCGATAACAAAAAAGCAATGTTATATAGAATGATAACCGGAAACAACATAAAAGATGAAAAAAAATATGAACTCGTCGAAAACTATGAAGGAGATTAATCATAAAGGAATACAAGATTTGACGGAAAGAAAAAAATGAACAGAGAGAGAGTTTAGTTGAAATATTGTATATAATATATTTCACCGAAAAACATCAAGGAGATGAATGACAAAGTATACCAATACAAGATCTGACCAGAAGAAAAAAAAATAGACGAATAGAGAGTTTAGTGGAAATATTGTAGATAATATATGTGTTAATTAAATTTAAAATACAACATTCCTAATTGTATGCCATAACCATAATTAGATATGATCACTAATAAATACAAACAAATAAATTAAATAAAAAGAAAAATATTAAATAACTAATAGTATAAATATGTAAGTTTTAATATCTACGATAAATGCAATCTAAAATATTTATGATAAATAAATATATCAATTTTATATATATTCTTTATTTTAAATTTATGATAAAAGTCAAATCCATTCATAAAAATTTCTAAATCTTATTAACGAAAATAAATGAGAATTTAAGATTATTTTCCACCAAAATTTTCTATTTCATACTTATGGCAGCCCCACAATTAAGGCCCATTGGGCTATTAGGTCGATTTTAGTTTGTATAAAGACTAAAAACCACCCTGGTGTTGCTACTGTTGTGGATGTTTTTTTTTTTCTTCAAATTTCTCAAATTAAAAACTCTGTCAACATTTGTTATTTTTGCAAATATTTTATTTTTTGTTATATTTTTAATTAATTTTTTAAATTGTGTTATTTACTAGAATTTTTTTAAATTTTAAAATTAGCCATAGCAACTGGTAAAATATACTGACAATTGTAGAATTGATGAGAATGAAAAAAAATCTATATTATACATAAAATCTCCTATGTGGAGAAACTTTTTTATCTCCATTATATCAATTTTCTTAATACATTACGTAGGTTACTACTTGGGTTTTATAGTAATTTCTTAAACTTCATATTTTGTTTTTACAATAAAATAATATGTTTTTAATGAATAATGTGTATTAAATATCAATTATGGGATTTGCTATTGGAATTTTCTTTTACGTTGAAAACAATTTTTCTTTTTCTTTTCTTTTTTTTTTTAATTTTAAATTTGATAAGTTTATGATGAAAATTATTGAATGAATTAAAACTAAGACCCTTCCTTTTCCAAGTTGGTTTCAACTTCCCTCCCTCTTTACCTATATACACAGGAAGCAATTATCTCTCAACACAACACATAGAAGAATAGAAGGGAGTGCATAACTCCTAGAGATTAATCCATCAATAATTGTAAAGGTGTTTTGTTTGTATCTTAATTCATTTTTCTTAATTTGTTTGTTGTGTATTTTTTTTTTTCTCAATTCACTCTCTCAATTTTTTCAAGAATGCATAGCAATATTTTTGCATTAATAAAAGACGTATATATGCTTTGACAAATATTGCCAAACTAAGGTATCGATCTTTTCAACTTCCATAGGTATTTTCAAGTTATTTTATATAATAATCTTACATCAATAATAAAATGTTTTGTAATATTTTGCTATAACATTTTTCAATATAACTTCTGGATATAATTATGTAAAGTTAATATTTTTTTTATTCAAAAAAACTTTTTTCTTTTTGTAAGTTGTTTCTTTTTCTTTCTCAACTCACCCTCTAAAAATTTCTTTGTTTGTATGAATGTAGAACGGTGTTTTGCACCAACGAGAGAAAAATATATTTTTTGATAAAATGTTTTCAACTCATAAATTTTGTCCATTTTACCTTTTGATTTTAAGTTTTTTCATAGTTCACTTGGTGGTAATTTTGTCATTCAATAATAAGAATGTGAAAAGGTTTCTCCCATCATTTTATTTTTAAACAATTAGTAAAATAATTTCATGTAGTTTTTTGGAGTTTTAAAGTAGTTAGAATGACTCTTAAATTTAATTGATAATTAATGTTATAACCATTCATTATTGTATTTAAGTAAAACAAATTAATGATTAAATTACGTTACTCAAGAATGAAGTTACAAAATCATTTATTCTTATTGCAAGTAAAACAATAACATAATCAAATTCCAACCTCAATCAAATCGCATCTATAAATAGATTATTGGATTCATAAATCAAATAACATAAAAGAACAACATTGAACAATTAAGTATACACTTGCATGGAATTATGAAAGAATTCACACTAGAATGTTCTTTTTAAGATTTCTTCTTTTTTTAGCGTCTTATTAGCTTACCACCATCAAATCAGTAGAAAACTACAAAGAAAAATACAAGCATGGAGGTGATAAAAAATGGAAGTTCATGAGGATATACTCTCTTATTTCCTAACTTTTCTCTCTTTCATCATGATAAAGGTAAACATTAAAATGATATTTTGTTAATTTATGCTTTTCAATTCCGGCTAAAGCGAGGTGGAGAAGGGTTTAAAATCAAGAAGTGATCTATGATAAATTATGAATAGTTCAATGGTGCCAAATTTGAAGAAATGTGTATTATGAGGTTGTCAAAATTGGTGAGCCTCAAAAGAGTTAGTAAGAAATAAAAAAAGGAAATTCTAATGTTAATTAAGCTCTAAAATGAGCGAATCAAATCAAAATTTCTTACTAACTCAAAATTTGTTATGATGAAATTATTCATCTTTGAGATGGGAAATATAGTACATGATGTTAATTTACACATTTCCAAATTAACCACGTTAGATTAGTTTAGTTGTTATATATGTATTATTAACTTAAATAATAAAGTCATCTGTAACGCCAATTTGAGGAATTTAATTTTATTATTTAAGTGTAATTTTGAGGATTTAGGTGTTATTTAAATATTGAAGTATTTTACTTTATGGAGATTTGATTCTATTGGATATTTGAAAAATATCAAATTGTTGTTAAGTTGGAATTTATGTTTGTTTTGGTTATTTATGTTTAGATATTATTTGGCTTAAGGAATTAATAATTGTATTGTGAAATAATATAGTTATTATGAAAAGATAGTTTGATAAGATAAAGATGATTGGATTGGTTGAGGAGAGAGAATATTTGATTTTATTTGGGAAAAGATAAAAAGAACATAAAAAGGGAGATTTGATGTGTTTTAAATGAAGTGAGAGAAGATTTGATTTGTTTTAGATTAGATTAAGGAAAAAGAAAGGGAAAATAATAATAAAGTTATTATTATTTTCCGTTAAATAGGTTCTTGGGAAGTATGTCATCATCTTCTTCACAAAAGAAAAGAAAAGAGAAACTCTAACTACTTGCAACCCGCCGCCGCTCCGCTGCCGCCGTCAGTTCGAACCGATCGGCTATATTCAAGTGCGTTGTCTCCAAGTTTGAAGACGCGTCGCTCCACCGTAGCCGAACCGTTCGCAGTCGCCAGCCGTCACGTGAAGCTTCGTCGTGTCGTATCGTCGAGCAGCAGCAGCTGTCGCAAGTCCCAGTCGCGTCGTCCGTGAACTCCAGCCGCTCACACAGCCACGCCGTCGCAAGTCGCAGAGCCCTCCGTCTGTCGCACCACTGAACTCGCGCCCCCTTCTCCGGGAACCGAACTC
This sequence comes from Cucumis melo, assembly GCF_025177605.1. Lineage (NCBI taxonomy): Eukaryota > Viridiplantae > Streptophyta > Magnoliopsida > Cucurbitales > Cucurbitaceae > Cucumis > Cucumis melo. Next base: position 2,191,847 of record NC_066863.1, on the reverse strand, counting down.
GACCTGCGCCACCTGCTCCAGCCGCCCGCGTGAGCCGCATGCGCCTTAGCCGAGCCGCACGCCTGCGCCTGCCTCCCAACCAAGCCGCCAAGCCATTTTTGACCCACCTGACCATTTTTATCCTTCTCCACTTGTTTTTGGGTAAGTTTTGATTGGGTTTTTAGCATACCCAACAAAGATTTAATTTTGGACTTTAAATAATTTAATTTTTGATTAAATTAAATTATTTTTCTTAAAAAGTTGTTGGATCATTAGAAGTGGAACTGATGAATTTCTAGGTTAAGGCTAAGTTTATCTCAACCTTAATCTTGGGTAAGTTACTTCAACTGAAATTGTGGACTTTAATTCTTGGAAGGATAAGTTATTAAATTGGTGTTTTCTAACTATTTAGGACGCTGCTGCTTGGAAAGCGTGATTTTACTGTTAGAATTTGATTGAGCAAATCTCTAGTTAAGAGATTCTACTACTAGACCCTCGAGTTTAATTTAAAGAGACCGCATGTATGAATGGTTATGTATTGATGATGGCTAGCTACAGAACTTGAGGTTACAGATAGAAACTGATATTGTAATTTTGACTGCGGGATGATTATGTGTTAGAGCTGATAATGCATTGATGTTATCACCTACGTTTTATTGATACAGTATTGTGATTGAGGATGATATGACATGATATGATAGGATATGTATGGTATGACATGTTATGGCATGATATGTTATGATGTGATTTGATGATGTGTTATGTGCATGCTATGGATATGGTGTATGTTAGCTTTACCTATTAGAGTCGTACCCACATGAGTGTTCTTCGGGATCACAACTCTTTTTGACGACTGTGTAGTCCAACGGAATCACCAGTTTGACATTAACATTGACACAGACATGATTTGAGCGATTCAACAGGATCACTCACAGCCCGATCGTCTTAGGTGTTCGCTTGGGTTCACCAACGACCAGCTTGTTCCTACGGGATCACAGATCATTGCACACGTTCGTGAACGTATCAGTTCGGGCACTCTTCAGGACTCTAATAGGAAGTTAACAGGCACCTAGCGAGACTAGTAGTGGGTCCCTTACTGAGTATTTTTATACTCACTCTTTCCATTTCTATTTTTCAGGGCAGAGGTAAGAGCAAAGGTAAGGTGGCGAATGACTAGAAGTGACTGTGGCGAGTCATAGGGATACGTTTACTTCCGCTTAGGTCATGTGTCGGATTTCAGAGTTGATATTTCCTTTCATTTTATTCTATTTTATTTATTTCTTTGTTTTTCTTTCCCTTTAAAACTAGTAGGGCCCGAGATAGGATTTGTTTTAATTTATTTCCGTACATTCTATTTATGATTTTAACGACAATTCGCAGTTTTGTTTTATTTTCTATTTACTTTAAATAAATTTTAATTCTTTTCTTTTAAAGTAAAGTCCTCAACTTAGTATAAGAGGTTGGGTCTTTACATCATCTAATAATTAGAATGAATATAGGAAAAAGTTTGGTGACTAATATTATTTTGTGTGTACTTACTTTCATGTTCATAGAAATTATATATCTTATAATAATATAAGATCACACAATATAAGATTTTACTGTATTTGAATATACGAATTCATACTATGCTATTTATACAAATCTCACTTTTTTATATACTAAAATAAAATGACAAATTTCACGTGACGTGTTACTAACTAGTTAAAAAAAGAAAGTCTTTCGTACATCAACGTATTTCAAAAGATATTGTTTATCCCAGCAGTTGCTAAGACAACATACTTTAATATATTTACACTATAGTACACTGCTAACATTAGACATAACCATGGTGGTTTTGGTTTCAACCATCCACAATGGTATGTGCGTTTAAGATTGCGTACATAATTTGGTTTTGCTCTTACAATTATATAAAACAGCAAAGAGATGTGAATAAGATTCTGTTGTCCTTGATAAAATTCGAAAGCAAATCTTAAACCAAGAATAAGAATAAAGGTGCTAATTTAACCGCAATGGCCATAGTGATGTGCCGTTAAGCTTTTATTAGACAAAAGAAGATATGCTTTGAATGGAAGAACCCATCCTTCATGCATGAGAGCATATTTGGCTGTAAAAAATACTTTCGCAGTTTCTAACTTTTTATCTCCCGTACCATCCATTTTCTAGTTTTGAAAGGATTAAAAGGTGATTTTAAGCGCTAAAGTGTGACCAACTTTGGAGGAAGAGGCTCCAAATCTTTCATGAATTTTAGGAAGTAGCAGAAGGATGTGGTAGTGCTAGAAATGATGTTGGGGTTGGGGATGGGGTTGGTGGTTGGTAATTTGAAAGCAAAGTTATTTCAGAGTTGTCTTTTGTAGTTTCATATATATCTTGAAAAACACACCATATATATTTGTTGGTTATTTTGCGAAGAAGATAAGAGTAATGGTTCAACGGGAGGAAGAGACCGCAATCATAAACTCAAAATCAGACTCAAGATTCACCATAGTTTGAGGGAGAAGACAAATCTCTAAATCTACACTTCCTCCTCCCTCATATCCTGGATATGTAGTAACCTTGCCGTCCCATTTATTGGAATATCCACTCCGCAATGCAACAGCTTTTCCCATCCCAAATTCAATCCCATACTTGTTGAATCTCGGCGAGCTCCCCATCAACACAGTATTCGGTTCGAAAATTCTACCCACTTGTATTTTATCAATAGATTGCAACCGTTCCTCAATTGTCTCTCTAAACTTTTTGCAAGTGTTGTTCACCACAACATCGTGCAACTTCCATGCTGCCCAACCAAGATCTTTCCCAACCAACTCCTCTGCTTTTGCATCCACTTTCAGATATTTCATTACGTTGCCGAAGTAATTTTCGGACAAGGGTGGTTCTAATTTTGCTCTGTTATTCGCTACCATTATGCAATGTGTGGGCTGTTCCTCTGATATCCGACGAGCTCGTGTTATGGATCGCCATACAAAAGCAGTTAAGGATTGTAATGAGGAGATTGTTCCTCTGGCGCCACACTCTGCGTTGGCTTTTGCTTTTAATTTTGCAATTGATTCTGCTGAAAAGTGGAATATTCTCTCCCGAAATTTAGGCCCTTTGAATCTGTTCATAAATTTGTCGGGAAGATTATAAGGGAGATTAACAATTGGGCCATCCCCATCGGGAAACCAGCGCTTGAGAACAGGGGGACGTGAAATGGAAATGTGTTTTGGAGAAGGAGATTGAAAAATCTCAGATAACATGGTGAAGAAATTCCAGTAGGAGGTTCCATCGCCAATGGCATGGTTGAGGGAACAGCCGATGAAAATTCCGTCCAGTAATTCCGTTACTTGAAGGGACAATAAAGACAGGGAATGGCCGTCGTAGTTGACAGCTTTGTGGTGGTCAAATAAAGAGTAAACCACTGAAGGCACGTCAATAGGGGAGAGAAAATCAGATATTGTGACGTCGAGGGCGGCGTGGATGAACTTGGCACCAGGGCTGTTAACGCAATCGACGTAAATGGAGATGGAAGGGTGAAAATGATGGTGGTTTGTGATGGTGACAAGGCGGCCGGAAAGTGGGTAGAAGTGGAGGAGAGCGGTGGAGAAGGAGTTTTTGAGGCGGTAAAGAAAAATGGGCATAAAAAAATGGGGAGGTTTGTGAAAGAGGAGACCCTTTTGGATATACTGAGAGAAAAGGTTGGGGAGATCTAAAGGGCTTAAATGATATGGATGCTTTGATTCTGGGGGAAGCCATTCTGATTTTGGTTTCACAAAGCACTCCGAAATCAGTTTTACCTTCATTTTCTTCTTCTTCTTCTTCTTCTTCTTCTTTTTTTAATTTTTTTCTGAAGAGTAGACTCGTTGTTTTGAAGACTTTGGGTATATAAAGCAAAATTCTTCATCACAATTGCTCACTGTCACACGACCTCCTCCATCAGCCTTAAAATTCAAATGGAATAATTTTGTTTGACTCAAAACAACCAATAAAAGGCGATTTGTACAAAGTCGATTCATCTTTTGTTCTTTTGAAAAGAGTGTATGGTAACATGTACGGGAATGAGTTTGTAATTTAATAAAAAAATCACGTTTTTATTAAATGTTTTGGATCTAATTTATAAATACAAAATTTATTATATTACGACAGTTTTCAATTTGACTTTTTTTGTATTGTTATTTTCATGTTTCACTATCTAAATTAATATCTTTACTAAGTTAGCTTAGTCATAATTTTTCTAAGTTGATTTGATGATTACGCACTTGTGTTAGCACTAAATTGATTAATTAAGAGTAAGTAGGTTGGTTGGAGAAAAAGATTGTGATGCCTTATTGGGGGGATTGAGATGCATATATATCTAGCTATTGTATTCGGATTGAAAAGAGAACCCAATTGATAAGTATATGGACACTTGATCAACTCCTCAAGTGATTCTCTTATCTTTTTGTATGTGAGGTTCTTCACAGCTTCGTGCAATTTCCATGCACCCCAACCCAACCCTCTTTCAACCAATTCCCTTACTTTTGCACCCGCTTTCACTGATGTAATCATGCAGCCTAAGTAATTTTCAGGGCTAACCCTGGTTTTAGTCTTCCTCTGTAATTTCCTGATATCATGCAATAGGTGCTTTGATCCAACCGTATGCGACGAGCTCGCGTTATGGCTCGCCATACAAGTGCGGTCAACGTTTGAAAGGAGGGAAATATCTTTGGTATCGCACTCATCGTTGGCTTTTGCTTTCAAATCTGCAATTGATTTTGCTGAGAAGTGGAAAAATCTCCTCCTTAACTCGGGTGCTTCGAATCAGGCCAATAAACTGTCTTGGATATGTGAAGGGGAGATTGATAATTGGATCGTACCCATCAGGAAACCACCTCTCTAGAATGGGTGGTTGTGAAATTGAAACAAGTCCATGCCCGACTTCAGATAATGGAGCTTGAAAGATCTGAGACTACGTGTTGAAGAAATTCCAAAAGGAAGTTCCAACGCCAAGACAATATGGTTGAAAGAACAGGCAATGAAGACAGCATCCAATAATTCAGTTACCAGAATGGATAGCAAAGGCAAGGTTTGGCCATCGTAATTGACGGCTTTGTTGAGGTCGAAGAGAGATTAGACGAGTGAAGGCACATGAAGAAGGGATGGTTTAATTTGATTTCGGGGGGAAGGTTTTCATGTGTAATGAAGCAATGGGGGATTAGTAGAAGTTGAGGATGATTGAGTTCCATTGGACAGTAAGAAGTAAGAACAAGGAGATTAGCTTAATTTGTGATACACCGTTTCATTTAGGCCACATCCAGTTGTAGGAAAGGCAGAGTTGACGAAGGCTCGTTTAGCTACAATTTTATCAAAATATTCTTTCTATACATAAAAATTTGATTTCCATTCTTTTTTGGATGGAAAAATTTGAACCCAAAGCCTCTTGTCTGCGAGTATTTATTTTTCTCGACTTTTATTCTCCAGAAAATAATGTTTATTCTCTCCAAAAAAGATATATTTAAAAAGCTAACTGAATTTATGTTGTGACATTATTCTCTATTTTATGTTCTATCCTTTTGAATAGCATTTGAGGCATAGGGTAGGTTATTATAGCTATAGTTTGTGATTATTATAGTCTACGAGTTATATTAATTTGTGTGTTATTATAATCTGTGTTGGGGTGCAGACTATTATAATTTAGTTTATATATAGTCTTAGTATGTGTTTGTGGTGCTAACTATTTTAATTTGCATATTAATATAGTCTGAATTATAACAATATGTAAATTAAATGTAAGACTTTTGAGGTCGTGGATAATTTTTTTGTATTATTATTCTTTATCATACAAATAATTATGTACGTAATATATATATTGAAAATATAACTAAAACTATAAAAATTGTAGTGGATAACCTTTTGAGAATATGTTATAGCAAATATAGCACGTTGTTTTAGAATTTTGCAAATATGTCAAAATTGATCTCATTTTTTAAAATAATCTTCATCTTAAATTTTCTATTATTCCCAAACTATCCTTCAATAACTTATTTCTTTTTGCTTTTTAATGCATTAGTCATCCTTTATTTCTTCTCCCACTTTTAAGGTCTTAATCATTCTTTCTCTTAGGGGAAAAACAATTTGTTTCTTTCAATAACTTACATATTTCTTCTCCCTTTTTAAGGCCTTGATCATCTTTTCTTATATGGGGAAAAGAATTTGTTCTTCCTATCTTAATCTTGATTTTTAGAATATCAATGACACATTATTTCAATATGAAATACAATGGTCGTTGATCGGAGTAGTTTAATTTCGTTTGTAATTTTTCTCTACTTTCTTCAATATGTATTTTGAGTTAAATCTAATTTCAAATTGTTTTGTATTATTTTTTTGCATTGGTTTTGTTTTGATTTTACTTTGTAACAGTTTTATATATTAATGTCATGATATTCTTATATTATACGTATTAGTTGGTTGTATACTTACTACATGAAGTTCATTTTTTTTTTTCAAATTTTATGCAGTTTATTATAGTATTATTAAGTATATGAACGATATAATTCAATATATCATTACGAAGTATATCAACAATATATTATTAAAATATATCAACTTATTAATTATTAATAAAGTGAATCAATATCAGGTATATCAATCAAGTTTACAAGTGTATATTAATATGTATTAAGTGTATAAGTAGGACTTCAAGCATATCAAGTGTATTTAATCAATCACAATCAAGTGTACCATTGAAAAATACTAAGTGTATCTACGGTGCATCAAGTACTATATCAAACACATATCATGTGTATCAAACGTATCAAATTTGTTGAATGTACCAATGAAGCACAACATGTTTATTAGTAGTGCATCAAATGTATTAAATTTATCAGTGAAACAAGAAGTATTAGGTGTATCAAGATATTATGAACTTAATTATTATAACTTGTGTTTTGACTTCTTGCAAGTGTTCCTTAAAACTACTACAAATTTTTAACGTATGTTGTGGTAAATTTTAAAAATAACAATATTAAAAAACGTATAATAAAACTTAAATGAGTACTTCTTTAATAAACAATGTTTTTTCTTACATTTCCAATATTTGAATTTTTTTATAATATTTTCCTTTCTCTATCACATTATTGAACTTTTTGACCAAGTCATTTTAAAGACTAATTTGAATTTTTGTTGCCAAAAAAGAATACATATTATATTTTGTATATTAAGTAATTTGTTGTATAAATATAATTTTAAATAATAAATGTGAGCATGAGGCAATGTGAAAAGAAAATAAATAGTTAATATTTATGTTGTATTATTTTTATATTGATCAAATAATAAAACATTTTAACTTTTATGTGCACCAAGTTTTTTTTTAAAAAAAAAGATTTGATTGAGTACGTGGGTGGTGGGTATTTTTTTTTCTTCTAATTAATTAACAACACATAAAAAAACTTAAATAAGAAGAACAATTTAGGTCTAAAAACAAATTATAATAGTAAAGTTTAAGATATCGACAAATGGGTAAAATAGTTAAAAAAAATGATTCTCTTGATCTTCACCGATTCGAAATCGTGTTTTTTTTTATAAAAAATGGGTAAATATAATCATGTAGAACAAATTAAAATATAAAATTACAAAATTCAAGGTTTTATTAGACTTGACTTCGTAATTAACAATATATTGTATATAATTTTCTTACTCTTTTACATACATAAATCAATGGTTGTAATCATGTACCTACAAATTAAAAAACAAAAAGAGAATTAAAAGCATTATCAGACTTGATTTCACAAAATTGACGTCGCATCTTTTTTTTTTTTTTCTACATGCATATCTTTGAGTCTTTTCTGACATTACAAAGTATTAATAATACTGCAACATAAAAGCAATGTTAGGATGATGTTAAGTTTAAACAATCGTAGAAATTATAAGGCTACGACTGAGTAATAAGAAGAAAATTAAACAAAGTCTAAATAGAAGTGAATATTAAAATGTTTCCAAGAAAGATGGTTAAAGAGAGTTCTTTATATTGTTGACAAAAATAGAAATTACAAAACCTTTTAAACTTATATGAATTATTCTAGAAATTTAATAATTGAAATAAGGAGATAGATGTTTCATGTTTTAATCCCTTCGTCTCTTAAAATCTGTATAGGTTTAGAAGGGTTGTGAGAATGTAATTAAAAGATAATAAATAATTAATATTTTTATTTTATTTTTAATAATAATAATAATAGTAATTAAATCATTTTAACTAATATTAGACCATATTAGACCATAGTTTGTTTTCATAATCAATATTTTCATTATTCATATGGCTGATGTATTTAGTTGGTTGTTTTATTTTTCATGAATTCATTTACTATATATAAGGTTTAGGGTTTTACTATATATTGAAAATATCATATTTGGTAGAAAATAGAAATAACCAACCAGAAATTATAAGAATAAGAAACAAAAACGAATGTCATATCTTTGTCTCTTCCTCCCCTATATAGTATATACCATTTAATTAACTTTAAGTTTCTCTATTTTGTTACATTATAAAACTACATTACGTTTCTCTCTCATCTATTATTTTCAACTGTTAATATATAAAAATATCTAAACCCAAATGTGTTGGCATTAATTTAAAAGGCTATGATATATATATATATATATATGAATATTACAAATACATAAAAGAGAGAATGATAAGACAAATATATATATTATATATATTCTTCCACACACTGCCCAACTTGGGAATATTGATTGGTTATGACAAAGAAGGAAAGTGAGGTGGAGAAGAGATAGCATTCATGAACTCCAAATCAGACTCCAGATTTGCCATAGTTTGTGGTTGTAAGCAAATCTCTAAATCTACACTTCCTCCTTCTCCTTCATTTCCTGGATAAGCAGTAACCTTTCCCTCCATTGTGTTGGCATATCCACTTCGAACTCCCATCGCTTTTCCCATTCCAAATTTGTTTCCATACATATTGAATCTGGGCGAGCTCGACATCAACACATTATATGGATTCGAAACAGAACTCAATTGATGAGTACATGGACACTGAACCCACTTCTCAAGTGATTCTCTTATCTTTTCGTTTGTGATGTTTGTCACAGCTTCATGCAATTTCTGTGCACCCCAACCCAACCCTCTTTCAACCAAGTCCCCTGCTTTTGCATCTGCTTTCACTGATGTAATCATGTTGCCTAAGTAATTTTCAGGCAATGCTGGTTTTAGTCTTCCCCTGTAATTTACTGCCATCCTACAACTGGTAATTTGATCCTGCTTTATGCAACGAGCTCGTGTTATGGCTTTCCATACAAGTGCACTCAATGATTGAAAGGAGGAGATTTCTTTAGTTTTGCACTCTGCGTTGGCTTTTGCTTTCAGATTTGCAATTGATTCTGCTGAGAAGTGGAAAAATCTCCTCCTTAACTCGGGAGCTTCAAATTCATTCAGGTGAACAAAGGGGGGGAGATTGATAGTTGGACCATACCCATCAGGAAACCAACGCTCTAGAATGGGTGGTCGTGAAATTGAAATAACTTCATCTCCATCTCCATGAGCTTGAAAAATCTCAGACCACATATTGAAGAAATTCCAAAAGGAAGTTCCATCACCAAGAGAATGGTTGAAAGAAGAGGCGATGAAGACACCGTCTAATAGTTCAGTTACCTGAATGGATAGCAAAGGTAAGGTGCGGCCATCGTAGTTGACGGCTTTGTTGAGGTCAAAGAGAGATTGGATGAGTGAAGAAGGCACATGAAGCGGGGAGAGAATGTCGGAGACAGTAATGTCAAGGGCGGCATGGATGAACTTGGCTCCAGGGCTGTCAACGCAGTCAACATAAACCCCATTATTGGTAGTGGTAGCAAGGCGGCCGGAAAGTGGGTAGAAATGAAAGAGAGCTGTGGAGAGGGAGTTTTTGAGGCGATGAAGAAGGGGAACCATAAAATGATCTCCTTGGTCGGGAGGTTTGTGAAAGAGAAGACCTTTTTGGATGTAGTGGAAGGAAAGAAAAGCGAGTTCAGAAGGGCCTAAATGGTATGGCAGCTGCTTTGTTTCTGGGGAAAGATGTTCAGGTTTGATGAAGCAATTGGAGATTTGTCGGAGTGGAGGATGTTTGGGTTTCATGGCTGCCATTGTTATGGATTGGACACTAAGAACATGAACAAGATAGGCTTATATTAAGTAAGGTTATCTCTGATGTGAAGTGGTCCAGTGTATGTGTGTTTGTCAATCAATCTAGCAGAATTCATGTGAATTTATAATATCAGCTTAGAACCAACGTTTAACATATTTATATCTATTCATATCTTAATTTTACGGAAATCTTGATAAATATGTGTATTTCAATAAATATTACTAAAAAGTTATAAAAAAAAATAAGTTTAAATTAGTATATGAACATAATATATTAGTGATATTTTGATATTTATTTTGTATGTATCGTGGGTTTTTATAGAATATAATATAATGAAAATTGAATATCATATATAGAAGTTAGATTTTACAACGAAAAGAACAATTGATGGACCCTGTATACATGTGGCAATAATTGATTGACAAGGACAAAACAGAGAAGAAAATCAACTTCACTTTCCTGTTGCCAATGAATCATCATCTGATTAGGAGTTCTTCTTCCAAAGATTAACTCAGATTCATTTTTTGAACGCAAATTTCTTGTTGTTTTTAAAACACGTATAAGCAGAATATATATCGCTAGTTCTAATTACAACATCAGAAATGGATTGTTTTTGTTAGTTTGTTTAAAATTTGTTTACTTGAAATCTGGATTTTGGCACAGTGATATTTTTCAATATGGAACCTCATTTTTTTTTTCTAATTAAAATTAGTATAGTTTATTTTTATTTATTTGTATATAAGCAGTGAAATACATTTATTCGTATCGTGAATATTATGAGTCCATGAGTGAGTTTGGGCATAGGTGGACAAAATGACTAATGACTGACTTGTATGTATATATTTTGAAACACCAATATTCATTGACATTGGTATCAAATCTACATGTTTTTGTGCAATGTCTCCGAGATTGTGTAGCCAGATTTACGAGTTAGCAATTTTTTATTTATTACTGCTTCCTTCACATTTGTCTTAGGTTAGATCTTAGTTGTGGGTGGCCGTAATTTTAGGAATTGATTTTATTTCGGGCTTGTTTGGTTTTTACAAATTATGATTTATATACTTGACGGATAGTCCTTTAGATGAATATTTTTCTTGCAAATTAATATGGTGGTAGCTAGGGATGGTCATTTGGGGCTGTCCTAATGTGTTATAAAATGTTTGTTATGTTTTCATATAGATCATGATAGGGAAATGAGCTTTACACATGACCATTTCTTTAACAAAATGGTGAATGTGATTGCATAATTGATATGGTTATTTTGTAGATAGATGATAGATTAATTAACATGGGTGGAGAAGAGAAAATGGGGAAAGTGTGGCCATCGTCGTAGTTGATGGCTTTGTTGAGATGAAAGAGAGAGATTGGACGAGTGAAGGCAGGGTGAAGCGGCAAGAGAATGTCGGATACTGTAATGTTAAGTGTCTGGCGTGGATGAACTTAGCTCCACGGCCGTTAACGCAGCCTACACAAACCCCATTGGTAGAGGTAACAAAGGTGGCCGGAAAGTGGGTAGAAATGAAACAAAGTTTCTCTTACTTGTATGCATAATAAATCTCCCGCAAATCTCTCCTCCTTGCCTAAATATAAATGATGATAAACCCACTAAATACCAAACATTCTAAACCCTGCAGAATCAATAAAAAGATCAGTGAAATGAAGCAACAATTATTCTTGATTATTATTTATTTCCAAGTTTACCTATATATCTCCAATATTTATAGTCGTCCAATTTTGATGAATATATGTGTTAGTTTGTATAGAATATTGGTATTTCATTGATATTTATTGATAATAATTAAATATTACAGTTATATATATAAGAATAATATTTCCTAAAAATAATATTTTCCAAAAATACTCGAATTATGTCAATACCCTCCCTCAAACTCAAGGTTATCACAAACTTGAGTTTGCTAAGAAAAAACTTGTTAATCAAATCAGTAGATCTGTGATAGAATTAGAAACCCACAAATAACAAAAACATAAGGACCTTCTGGGCTGGAGACAGAACCCACAAAGAACTTCTGGAATAGAGACATAAATCCTCATGTAGAGATCTATAACAGAACCTACGAAGAACGAAACATGAGCTTCTAGGAGGAGCAGAGATCTTAAACTACTGATTACAAAACAAAGACCCTTTTTCTTTTTTAGAACGCCAAACGAAAACAGTTAGACCAAAATTGAACTAGACTAGATTAAATGAATTGAACAGAAAATAGGCTGATTGAATTGAACTGACTCAAGTGAACCATACTAGACCTACTTTAAAAGCTGAATCTACGTTTCGTGAATATTTCGTGAAACCCTCCGTTCGGAAAAGACTCACGATATGGACGGATTAATGCACGAAGAGAGATAGTTTCAGACGAATCTGGAGTGAACGGATGCAGATTGAAGGAAAACTTCAAAGAAACAACCGCATATTGGGGCAACTTGAACTAGGTTTTTTTCTAACATATTCGATGAGTCGCGATGACACAAGGCAGATTTGGTAAACCGATGGTTAAAAATGATGAAGAGTGGGGCTACTCGCAGTGATGGCTGCATTCGGCTAGGGGGAGCGGTCGATGACAAAAGCAGCAGACGGAGGCAGAGTCGGTGGACAGTCGGCAAATAGAAAGGGAGTATAAGGCAACCGACAATTGGAAAAGAAAAATTTTCAGATGGGATTGGCGGTTGAAGCTTGAGAGGAAGAAGGAAAAGAAATTTTAATTCTTTTTTTTTTTCTTAGTGGAAACAAAGAGTGGAAGCGGGAGATTTACACTTGGGTCTGCCTCCGTCATGACAATTAGTTATTGACAGAGGCAGAGATCGAACAAGTCTAGTGGTTGCTAAAATTCAATGAGAGAAAAACCTAAACTCTAATACCATATTAGTTTGTATAGAATATTGTTATTTTAGTGATATTCATTGATAATAATTAATTAAAGATTACAGTCGTATATATAATCATATTAAAAGATAATATATAAGAATAATATTTATAAGAATAATATTTCTTAAAACTAATATTTTTCAAAAATACTCTAATTATCTCATTAATATGTTTTTTAATAACACAAAACGTTGTTTTCAAAAAATGGAGTAAGGGTTGATTTCTCCAAGGATGTATGAAGTTGAGCTAAGACATACAGTACCAAGATAATAAGAAAAAAGTTCATGAAGTAAGAATGTCAAAATTTCAATGGCTAAATTTTAGAAAACTAGTTTGTTTTTAAAATACTCCTAAACTTTTTAAAAGTTTCGAACAACACGATGGACATAAATCATACAGTACATCAAACTATATATTTTCATTATTTTTTATTTTATCTTTTTATAACATTCTGTTCTTATCCTTATCCTTATTTTTACTAAGCTTAAGGAAAAAATCATTTTTAGACAATTCTACTTCTCACCAAATTTTAAAATTAATTAACAATATTGTCTTACACGTATTAATGTTTTCAATAGACAATTCTACCCTTTGCCAAATTTAAAATTTACAATATTGTCTTATATAATAGTGCTCTCAATTTATAAATTTGTTCTCCTACAATATTAACCTATATTTTAAAATAAATATTAATTATTGTTTACGTATAGAAAATAAAAAGAAAAAAAGAAAAAAATCGAATGAGTGTTGTAAATGAAATTTATTAATTATATTATTTTATAATTGGTTTATTATTTATTTTTATTTATTTAATATGAAATCAATATTAACTAATGATTATATTTCAAAATTTTACATCCAGCGTAGAATATAAAAGGTTTTATTTTTTTTATTTCAATAATTTAATTTCTAAAATTATGAATTTATATTAATTAATGATAGTTTTGTAATTTAATATAAAGAATAAAATCAATATAAATTTTTATATTTTTATCTATTTATTATAATAATTTAATTTTAGAAATTATAAATTTATATTAATTAATGATATCTCATAAACGTTTTTATTTTCTTCTATACAAAGGCATCTTTTCAACCATTTTCTTACAAACATTTGAACATCCTCCTTCTTAAGTTGATTTTCTTATTTTTCTTATTTTTTACTCGTTATATGTGTTTTTCCTTTTATGGCAAAAGTATTTGTTTTTTTTTTTTCTTGTAATAATTTATATTATATAATATTGATTGATTCAACCTTCATTATTCATCTTTAGTTTTACTTTTGTGTTGCAATATATTTTTTGTGTTACAATATGTTAAGACTTGATGATTTGAGAGAAAGACTTCAGGATATACAGTTAAGAGAGTCGAAAAATGATACAATGTCATTTGTGACTTCAAGCCTAAAAATGCATTGAGTTGTATTATTATCGTTGTTTTTGTTAAAGAGGTATGAGAAAAACTTATTCATTATATTCATTTTTTAATAATGAGAAAATTCTTAATATATATGTGTATAACTTTTCAGATGATTTATTATGATATAGGTTTTGCTTTTTAATAAATATTTCTACGTAGTTGGAAAGAAACTAACGGTTTTTCTTCTTCTTCATTTTTTGGGTGGTTCAAATTCAAGGTGAATTTTCTTATTTCTTATTTCTTTTTTGTTACATTTTATTTTAAGATTTGAATTAGTGTTCTATTACAATAAATTTGTAAAGTCATTTTTATAAGATTTATTTCTAGATCACATTTAGAACTATATTTTGTCATGCATAATTAACGTGAATATGTGATCTAAGATTTCTTCAAGCGACATTCATAGAAAATTGTTACAATGTATCAAGAATGAAGAATAAGCAGATGCTTCGAGACCCATTATTATGGTTGAAGAGGCCGTATAGTTTATCTCTCTCTATATATTAATGTTTACTTCTAAATTATAATTATAGTACTTTGTTTAATCTCATTTTAAATTACCATTAGTGGTGAAAAAGAACATAGCTCATTTGTCATCAAAGAGTATTAGTACTCATAAAGTTTGTAATCTGAATCTCACTACTCAATTACACTAAAAAAAAGTTATTATTAACGTATTATTTTGTTTAGTAATATTTAAATATAAAAAACCAACAATATACATGTACAACGGAAAAATCGGTTTTGGATAGGACCATTAATACTTCGTTTCAACTTTAAACAATTTCATTAAAATACTCTTAAATTTTGACAAACAGAAAAAAAAAAAAAAAAAAAAAAAAAAGCTTCAAAATACCATTCATATGAACAAAATCATTAGTGCCTCATTTGAAAAGTGCTTATAAACTTTGAAGAGTTGATTAATACCCTTTGAATAGAGTTTTTTGATTATTTAGGAAAACAATCTTACAGTTTAATTAGTATATTGTAGGAAACCATTCATCTATGCACGCAATAGATCACCCTATTCTTCCGATAAAGAATCAAAGAAGTGTTAAAACTCCCAATTTTCTTTCTTTGTTATCTATATTCTACCGATCATTAAAAAAATCAAATCAAAATTTAAAAACTAAAAAAATCGTAGTTTTTTAAAAAAAGATAAATTTTATTTTTAAAAAATTGACTAAGAATCCAATCATTAAATATATTAGTAAGATGAAAATCATTGCAAGACGTAAGTAGGAAATAGACTCAATTTTCAAAAACAAAAAATGATGATCGAACAAAATGTTGATAAGAAATGTTCGGTTTAACTTGAACAAAAAAAAAACAAATCAAGAAGAAGATATTAAGGAAAATGATATGAAATGAAATACAATTCAATTATAGAGCTAATTCCAATTGGGGAAATGTGGAAGTTGGTTCCAATATGACCTAAGATGAGAAAAGGTTTTTAAAGCTAAAGAAGAAAAGGTGATGATGAATTTCATCCAAAATCCTAACTTATTTTACACATCTTGAATTGCAACTCTAATTGGTTTCCCATATGCCTAATTTCTTATGTCAACATGAGAATGCATTGACTACCAAATTTCCAATTATTTCTTCTGGATTATTATTAATTATGCCAAATTTGCAGCAGCTGGTTAGTTCTTTAAACTGCATTTTACATATATAATCACAATTGCCCCAATTCTGTCTTTCTCTTCATTTTAATCTAACTAACATTACATCCTATCAATGTTTAGCATTTAGTGGGGAAGTTGAGATTTTAAAGCAAAGTTGAATTATTGTTCAATTGAAAAACATTTCAGGGGTAATAACGGAATTCTCTACCCAAAGAAAAAAATCAGAAATACTCATAACAATGGCTTTGAGTTTCAATCTACCAATTAAAAGAGGCAAAGACCAACTAACTACAAATATGTTGTCCTGATCCTGTTGTTGACTTATTGTGAGGTCCGAAAGAGATTTAGAGAAATATTTTGTATTTTCGTTATTTATGTCTCGTTGATTTCAAATTTGTATGAAACTATATAGTATTAAGTTCACTTACTTACTCGTTTAAACTTTCAGTACATTTAAAATCTTAAAAATTTTCTCGTTATATGGAAGAAATAATTTCTATATATTTCTTTACAATTAAAACAAATTAATTTTATGGACACGTATGATATTAAATACGAGAATTTCAATAACATATATATGCGTTTTGCTATACACATAAGTGGCGTTACATTGGAAGTGATGTAGAGTGGGTGATGCCTCATATAGAATTGTAGCAATATGAGAATGGACCACCATTTTAATTGGGCCATTGGTCCCATAGCTTTTACAAAAACCTCTATTTTAAGTGTTGATTCTTTCCCTTTCCCAACCAAACTAATTCAATTTTCAAATGTTAAATTATTTTCCAAAACATTATATAAATTTGAATAGTGATGCTATTTTACAAATTAAAGAAAAAAGAAGAAGAAACTAACAAGATCACATTAATGGAAAATTAATTAATTAATTAACCAATAAAAGCAACAAGTTTCTTAGAAAGAAAGTCAAATAACCTTAATAAGCATGGCAATTAAAGATTATTTGGTACCTAATAGTATTCAAAATCTTACAATTGTTTACATTTGTGATAATACACCCTTCATTGATAAACTTAATTAATTTCATTAATCAACATGGAAGTGTGTAATTAAAATGATTTGAGAAAATAGAGGAGAGAAGAATCTAGGGTCTATTAAATTGTTGTTGTTGTTGTTGTTGTTATTATTATTATATGTAGTGGGAAACAAGGAAGGTGGGGTATTTAAAAATTTAAAACAGTTCCCTAATTGAGGGAATTTTGGAGATTAATAGAAAGTCAACAATTTAGTCATGAATTTGCCTTTAACCTCGCATTCCTAATGAAAATTTGAAACTTAATTAATAAACATTAATGGAATCTTGAAAATTCTGCCAATCCCTAACGTTCTTTTTTTAAACAAAGAGTCAACATTTTGAAAATTTGAGTCCGAACACAACAAGTTTTTGTCAATTTTACATTTGTTGTTTGAATTTCAAATTAATTGCTGTGTTTTTTTGTTTTTATTTTAAAATTAGACTTATTTTCTCTTCCGCTAAATTTGAATTTTTAAAAACAATCTTTATAAAAACAAAAAATAAAATGGTTAGAAGAGTTAAGTTTTTATTATATTTATTAAAATAAACATACTTCAATTAACATAAATATGTTATGTCAATCTTAAGATTAAAGAGAATAATTTATTCCAAAAGGCTAATAATATGACCAAGCAATTGTACGAGTTTCCCCCCAAGAGAAAGGGAAAGAATGATTGACAAAGATTTGATGAGAATAATTGGAAAAATGATTTTGTGGTTAAGTGGAATTGAATAACAAATAAAATGTAGCAGCACTCGATTGGGTTGTATCAATTAATGCTAATTCTGCAATTCTCTACATAATCTTATGAAAGCCAAACTTAATTGCTTCACTTGCTACTAAATCTTCATCTTAATCATTCTCTCCACACCATCAGCTTATATTATTTATATCATTCACAGCCACTGATTTTTCTTGATATTTGCATCAATCCACGTTCGAGTGCACGGGCTACAAAATTATTTTAATTTAATAAAAACCACTTGATGATTTTGGATTAAACTATGATTTTCATAATAAGATCTTTGTATAAGCTGTCTGATGAACACCCCAAAAATGGATTAGGTGAAATTCAAGTAATAATTATTCTTTATACAGCTTGTTTTGTTTTGTTTTTGCCATAGAGCCATAAAAGCTAATTACCACCAAACCGTTTTTACTTTAATTATGGTAGAAATGGAAAATTACACCTACGTTCATAAGTTTTAAGAATAGGATGGAGAGTTCTCTAATTAAAATTTTCATATAATTGTGTAAAACAATAAAGGAATAGCATTATGAACTTCTCAAAGAACAAAAATTTCTTCGAAATTTAGTGACTAAAACAATCATTTTTTGCGATAGTGTCATATGTTTGCATCAAACGAAACGTCCTTGTTTTTTTATCAAATCAAGTTGCTTTAATAAACAAATCAAGACTATTCTTTTTCCGATTTGGACTTCCAAAGAGAGCATCTTCATTTTTATAAAAAGATTAAAGTCATGAAAAGTCAATTCAAATTGGCTGTTTGAGTTCGTCCAATTATTAAAAAGGGCAAATATAAAAAATCAAAAGAAATAAAAAGAAAAAGAAAACTTGGGATCTAATTCACTCCAAAAGTCCAAAAACAGTACAGTACTACAACACACACAACATAAGGAAAATGTACAATGTTTGTCAAACCCAAAAGGAGATTCTAAAATTCCAATTCATACATTTATTATTATTATTATTATTATTATTATTTTCTCAAATTGCATAAATGCTTTTTTTTTTTTTTTTAAACTTCTTGAAGGAAATGAAATCTTTTAGAAAAAGAGAAAAAAAAAAAAGGAAAAAGAGAGAAAATTTTCTTTGAACGTTGGTCTCCTCAAGAAGAAGACTTTGTGGTTCTTCGTAGAACGTGGGCCCAAGATAGCAAAGCCCAATGAGAAACCGAGAGGAAAGAAATTGAAATTTTGAAAAATGAATTGGTTGAAGAAACAAAGGGAATCCAAGGTGACTTGTGGATGGAGAGTCCCGGTACCCGGTAAAAAAAAAAAAGAAAGAAAGAAAAGAAAAGAAAAGAAAAGAAAAATGGAAACCATCTGGGACCCACTAACCCCACCACCTCACTCAATGACTTTTGCATTAAAAGCTGATAAAGGTCAACTCTATCCCACTGTCTCCAACTAATAATATCTTGTCCTTTTTCTCTCTCTATTCCCGATTTTACCGAGTCCTCAATCTAACGGCTATTCTCAACCCTTTTGACCTTATCTATCTCTCCCACAAATTTAAAACCCTTCTCTCAACTTCTTCACCCTTTTAAACAGAAGGGTCAAACCTGCTGACAATTTCCTCTTACGTGCTGCTTTCTCATTGGTTTACGCCTTTGACGGCAGACGGACCACAATCGACCGGTCAGTTGCCCGAGAGGGCATCAGTTTGACTCCAATCCTTTCCTTCCCCCTAATTCTTTTATCATCTTTTCTCTTTTTCTTCCTTTCCTTTCTCCCTTTTGCTTTCCTCGTCACCAGTTTCTTCTTCTCTCCCAATTTCACATCCTTTTTTTTTCTCCCTCGATATAAATACTTCGTTTATTTTTCCCTCTGTTTTCCATTCCATATGCTCCTTCTTAACAATAACATGGCTGTGGAGCTCATGGTGGGATTTGGGGATGCTACAACTTCTAATAATTTCACCCCTAAGATGGAAGAAAATGCCGCTGTTTCTGCTGTTCAAGAAGCCGCTTCTGCTGGGATTCAAAGCGTCCAGAATTTCCTCCGATTGATGTCCCATACAACTAATCAGCAACACTCCCAAGACGATTCTTCTACTTCCACTACTCCTAATAATGGATATGAAGCCGTCGCCGATTCCGTCGTTAATAAATTCAAGAAGGTTATTTCTTTGCTCGACCGGAACAGAACCGGCCATGCTCGTTTCAGAAGGGCTCCGGTTCTTAGTACTACTACTACTACTACTCCGCCGCCTCCTCCTCCGCCAAAGGTCAAGCTGCAGCATCAAGATCCGAGTTCGTCGTCTCCGATTTCAGTACCTCCGATTCAAGTAAAGAAACAAGAATCAGTTTCCGCTTTTAAGGTTTATTGTCCAACGCCTTCATCTGTTGTGCGTTTGCCTCCTCTGCCTCACAACAACCCCCATCAGCCGTCTCATCCACCCAATACCTTTCAAGCCCAGCAAAATACTTCGTCGGTGGTACTCAAAAATGGGTCTGTAGATAGAAAAGATGCGACTACCACCATCAATTTTGCACCCTCGCCCCCAATTTCCGCTGCAAATTCGTATATTTCATCGTTAACTGGAGACACCGAAAGTTTACAACCATCTCTGTCATCTGGGTTCCAGTTCACCCACATGTCCCAGGTCTCTTCTGCCGGAAAGCCCCCTCTTTCATCCTCTTCGTTAAAGAGAAAATGCAATTCCATGGAGGACTCCGCCATGAAGTGTGGCTCATCATCCGGTCGGTGTCACTGTTCCAAGAAGAGGTTGGTTCTTGCAACAGACTTTAAAAAAATCCCCATTAAATTTGTCTTAATTGAATTTGGCATATATTCGATTCGTTATTGAACTGTGAAATCTCTATGGTTTTAGCAGGAAAAACAGGATAAAAAGAGTCATCAGAGTTCCGGCCGTTAGCTCAAAACTTGCGGATATCCCACCAGACGATTACTCCTGGAGAAAATATGGCCAAAAACCCATCAAAGGATCTCCTCATCCAAGGTGTGTAATTTTTAGTTTTGAATCATCTTTCATTGGTATGTTTAGGTGTGTGTGTGTGTGGTGAAATGAACAACTCGTTAAATGAACTCGGTGATTTAGTGGGGTAAGAACAGAGGAACTCGTTGACCTCTGTAGTCCGTTCTTTTCCAAGCGTAATAATATATTGGAAGAAAAAGAGTGTATGATTTGATTATAGGGTTAGCTTGTTTTGTTTGTTTTCTTATAATGTCAAAAGGCAAATAAATAAATAAAAGAAGTTATTTGAAAGGTTAGAGTAGAAGGGAAGGACTGACAAAAAGGTCAATTTGGTAAATGTACAGGGGATATTACAAATGTAGCAGTCTGAGAGGATGCCCAGCACGGAAACACGTAGAACGTGCCTTAGACGATCCAACAATGCTGATTGTAACTTACGAAAACGATCACAATCACGCCCACTCCACCGAAACACCTGCACCGCTTGTTCTCGAATCATCATAATAGTCAACTCATCCAACGGCCACAAATCTCCATCAATATTATATATATATCAAAAAACAAAATATATATAATTTGGAAAGCTACAGGTTAAAATTATAGGGACCAATAGTCAACTCTACGGCTTCAGCACCGTCTCCAAGAAGATTAGTGGGTGCGGTGCGTTGTGCTGTCCGTCTATATAGAAAATTAGGGATATGCCCCTTTGTGTTCCTTCTCTCTCTCTCTTATGAAGGTTTTTCTTTTTTTTTGGGGATTTGGAAATTTGAAGGGTGTGGGAGTGGGAAGACGGAAGGCATGGGACGGTGGGATTTGGTGGGTGTTGAGTCACGCTACTTAGTGGGCCTTTTTGTTTTTATAAACTTTCATATGCTCTCGAATATTAATATTCCTTCAGAATTTTTTTTTTTTATCTTTATATCATATTGGATTAGATGGTGGATTTATTATATATATATGTATGTATAAACAACAAACAAAATATCCCACCTTTATTCCTTCCTCCACTTCCATTTCCACCCAATTTTTATTCTTCTATGTAAATTTTCCCATTTATTTATAAAATTAATTAGCAAACGTTTCGATCCATGGGTTCTTCTGGATTATAATTTGTACAGCAATGCTTTGTCGCTTGCCAAGAAGTTTCATGGTCAGATCTAAATAGAGAAAGGCAGAGATTCTGTGTCTACGTATAGTTCAATGATTGTGCGTTTTTTCTTAGGAGAGAGAAAAAGTGTTATTTTCCCTCACTGGGGCTGGGTTCCACTCCACTTGGACCCATTTATGCTGGCCCAAGCCCACAAGGGTCATGAGAATTATTCATGATCCATTTACTTTCAGGTGTGCTTCTCTGCCATTTGATTATGGGAAAGTAAACGGACTATAGATTGGTTCATCCGTTCATCCGTTCATCCGTTCAACAATCACAGTTCAACAGACGAAATTCAGTTTTCGTTATAGACATTATTAATAAAATATGTCAAACATGTCTATACCTTTTCAATAAAGAAGAGAAAAAGGGGCGGATTTTAAATGTGTATCAAGACCATTGAGTTCTTGTTCCACTAAGGCGGAGGCCCAGCTGTATCCAATAACGCAATCGTATTTATCATCTTAAGATAATGGAATCCAATGGGGAAAAAGGTGACTTCAATAAAGAAAAATAGTTGACTTTCATAAGACCTATCTCCATCCTCCAATAGAAGACTGTTGTTCTTTACAACTCACACAGAATATGTATGCAACAATTATCATGATGTTATACTCGTAACAAATCATAGTCTGAATGCAACATTAAATATTATTAATTATTCAGATCCGTACGAGTTCACTTTATATAAAACTCGAGGAACATTATGTAAAGCTGGCTGATTTAAAGATGAAATTGTTGTCATATCCTATTGAAATCATATCTTCAATTTGATGAGCATTTTATGCGATGGTGGTCTTTTATGTACAGGCACGCTTCATTATAGTTTTTTTTTTATCATCACCATTTGGCTTATGTTTTCAGTGTTGGGACTTGAAGTCCTGGACCCATTTTCTTGAAAAGTTTGGGATCCTTGATTTCCACTTTTGTACCGTAACATGATAACATAACTTTTTGGCTTTTGGTTTTATGCTTTATAAACATGACACTAAAATTAACCTACCAATTTACAAACCCATACCTACTCTGCTTCAAGTTTCAACCCAAAGAGGTTTCCAGCATATCCTCTTCTTTTCGCTAGCGCTCAGTTTCTTATATATAACAGGCTGTTTTAAGGACACTTAGTTTGATTTTGCCACTTCTATGCTTTTAAAATCCTGAATAACTACAAAGCTAGCAATTTGTTGGGTTGATAATGAATAACATACCTGCTAGAGTTTGGCTGTTTCTGTTCTTCAACCTGTTTTGTTCTTTGGTAATCCACGCCATAGCCAACGGTACCAACAGCAAAACGCAAGATTTCAAAGTAGGTAGTGCCAGAAGTTCGGGAAAAGGCTGTGATCACGGCTGGTCTCACTGTAAGCAACCGATAACTCCTCAGCCATCCTCTCTTTTGCCTGTTGAAGCAGAGGTTTTGACATTCGAAGACCTGAGGCTTTCAGTGGTGTACCCTGTGATACAAAAATTCAAGTCAATTATCACCTCGGATCCTCTAGGAATCACTAAAACATGGGTTGGATCGGATATATGCAACTACAAAGGGTTTTATTGTGACAACCCACCGGACAACAAGTCTGCAACCGCAGTTGCATCCATCGACTTCAATGGCTTTCAACTCAGCGCACCATCCCTCGATGGCTTCCTCGATCAACTTCCAGACATTGCTGTTTTTCATGCCAATTCCAACAATTTTTCTGGCACCATCTCCACGAACATTGCCAAGCTCCCTTACCTATACGAGCTGGATGTGAGCAACAACCAATTATCCGGTCCTTTTCCCACTGCTGTCATTGGTATGAACAGCCTCACGTTCTTGGACCTTCGTTTCAATTTCTTTACTGGGTCAGTCCCACCTCAAGTCTTCGTGCAGGACCTTGATTTTCTCCTCATCAACAACAACAATTTCATGCAAAGTCTCCCAGACAGTCTTTCCATCACCCATATTCTCTATCTCACCTTAGCCAACAATAAATTCAGTGGACCAATTCCTGGTGGCATTGTGAAAGCTTTGACATCTCTGACTGAGGTTCTTCTCTTAAACAACTCATTAACAGGGTGTTTGCCTTATGAGTTAGGATCACTTGACGAAGCAATTGTGTTTGATGCCGGCAATAACCAACTAACAGGACCATTGCCCCTTTCGTTGGGTTGCCTAAAGAGCGTGGAGCAGTTGAATTTCGCTGGAAATCTACTGTATGGTATGGTGCCGGAAGTGGTTTGTGCGCTTAGACATCTGGTAAATCTAACTTTGTCGGACAATTATTTCACAGTTGTTGGGCCACTGTGTCGGATTTTGATAGGGAGAGGAGTATTAAATATTAGGAACAACTGCATTCCAGATCTTCCTTTCCAGAGACCAATTATTGAATGTGCAAAATTCTTAGCATTTCCCAGAATTTGCCCTCGCATGTGGTCTTATACTTTAATGCCCTGCATGCTTCCCTCTTTCAATCCCCCAATTTCTTCCATTCCCAAATATTGGCCACATTTTCCCTAGTTTTATACATTCCGAGTCTCACCTCGGAAGCGCATTGCCTGTGTTTTTCAATTGTAATTCCAAGAATATTCTCAGTAACATCTTTCATCAACCCCACAGCAAGGGGAAAAATTCATTATTGATTCCTAACTAAGAACATCTTCCGTCGGGACTTATCTGTGGCATCCGTATTTTGGTTTGTTCAACCCTAATTAAGCAGATAATTAGAGATACCTGTTACGAAAATCCACATCACCGGACGCGTTGTCCACCGTGGGGGAATGCCGAATGCTTGTTGGGTAAACCTAATTAGTGGAAGGAAGCTTTGCCTTTGCGGCTGTCGTCCAACGAGCTGGCCATAGCCATGAGATAAGAAATTTGTGCATGGGCACGCCCAGCCCAACTTCTGTTGTTGCCCACTATGATGGGATTATTGCTCTGGGTTAGGTTTCAATTATCAAATACCACTCTCATTGTTTTTTCTTTTTCCCCTTATATAAATATAATAATTACAATAGATAGTAATTAATTAATTATATAAAATATTTTATCTTCTGTTACTAAACTTGATCTATCCAAAATAAACAATTTCATTTATATACCATCATACAATTTATTGACGCATAGATCTAGAAGTTTGAATCTTTTATTCTAACAAAAGTTACTATCAAAGTTATCTATGTATAAAATTTTAATTACTGAAAATTGATCTCAATTATTTAAAAGGAAAGTTAATTTTGGAAAATAAGATATATATATATATATATATATAATAAAATTCCAAATTGGATTCCAAGAGGACATATGGGTCGTGGGTGCCTATCAGAATTTGCTAGAACCATCTGGCGATGTAATAATTTGGGAGCATATTTCAATTACGAAATCCATAACCAAAATAGAACCCCAAAAGCCAAAACAAAACAAACTGTGCGATACCCCTGATTTCTCCTTGTATAAAACCAATAATACCTTGAGCTTAATTTGCCGATGATACCATGGACTGTTCGAACTCCGACATGATGGAGGCTGAATTTCCGTCAATCAGAGCCGGCGAAGGAGATTCCGTCCGCCACTTACTCACATTAGCTCGTCAATTCATCAATCAACGAAAGCCTTCCCAAGCTCTCCAAGCGGTATTTTAAATAAAATTCCCTCTTTTTGTTTTTGTTTTTTTGGGTTTTTTCTTCTTCTTTCAAAACCTTTCTGCACTGCCCTCTTTATATTTTTAGCTTCTTGGTTTTTTCTTTGAACTGTAAATTAAATTACTTCAGTTGAGTTCTTGCTAAATGGGACAGAACAGTCGCCAATAAGGTTTTCTTCCTCGCTTGACAAATTGGAGAAAGGTTTCGACTTCTTGTAGAGCCGGATTTTCAGTCGATAATTATGATTCGTACATTTCTACTAATTGGGTTTTGCTGTTATTCTCAATCCATCAGTAAAATATCTAATAAAGACACCCCTTTTCGTCATCCCTATTTTCTCTGAAGGTAGACAAGAAAATACCATCACAATCCGGAGCTTTCTTATTCTCAGCGTTAAGGATAGCTTGCTTGATTATCTCTGAAAATTCAATCTTGAAGTTTTGAGTGATACATCTTTTTAATTTTAATGGTAATAATAACACACGCGATTGTCTGAAGCTCAAGAGAGAGGGCAATTAGTGAAATCCCCATTCACTTCTCCCACTAACGCTCACAAGGAGGAAAACGAACGGAGAACAGTGGGAATGGAGGACGCAAGTGCTTGAAAGACGAGAAAACGTATTCAAATGCTTCATTTAGTGGCCTTCATAAGAATAAATGAAGTAAATTGAAAAGAAAAATATTTCCCATTGACAAGTGTAGTGGCCTATAACTTCGCTGTTATTTCGTACAGCGCTGACAAGAATTCTAGAGCTACGGACCCCAGTTATGTTAGAGTAGATTTTTTGGGAATCAAAGTAGTATTAGCCTCAGTAGGAATTTGATTTTGATGTTGCTCTTTATAGAACTCTTAGAATACCAAACAGTCCCCTTTTCTTACATCCGCCAAGTCTATAAGAAGAAAGAATCCGTCGCTTTCCTTAGCGCCATTTTATGCTCAATGTTAAGGATAGCTTGCTTGGTTTCCATCCCTGAAAATGGCCTTCCTGATGTTTTTTCATTGATATTTTGGTGTGTTGGAAATATTCTATTAATCAAGCTCTCCTGCGAGAAGGGTAGTTCCTTTCGTGGCTAGTTGGGGTGTGTGCTATTCGGAGACTTTGAGGTTAGAGAAACAATGAATTTTTCCAAACGCTTGAGAGATCTCCAATTGAGGTTTGGTCCTTTGTTTGATTAAATATGTTCTTGTGTGCTTTATTAACGAAGCCCTTTTCATAATTATGTGTCAACTGTTAAGTCTTATTTCTTTTGTTTGGTGGCCCTTTTTATGGTTTCTCTCCGTTTTTTGGTTCTGTTTTTGTATACCCATGTATTATTTCATTTTTTCACAACGAAAATTTAGTTATTCATAAAAAAAAAGTCAAGTTGTAGTTAGATTTCAATCAGCATTCTTCACAATTGCAACATAAATCCGTCAATCACGAATTAATTGCATTGACCTGTATATTTGACATCTGATTCATGACATACCGAAAAATAAAGAAAAAACACTACACTGGGGTTATATTTGTCAACGTTGTTTTGAAAGTAACATTTGAAAGATGAATTGTATTATAGAATTTGAAATGTTTTAAACCTTTCTGTTCATTGACCTAAAGATGTCTTGCATATTTATCAATTGTATATTACTCTTTTTTTGTACAAATTGAACTGTATGTTACTCATTATATACCGTTAGTTTTCTACCCCGTGTTGATTAAAACAGACAAACCTTATGATATTTTGTACCTTTTAGAAGAAACAATAGTACACATGAATGTAGTTGTAGTAGTCAGCTCAGATAGCTCAATCAGCATGGTCAAATCATGGATGGAGCGTATTAGCTAATACCTTAAAGACAGAATAAAGAACAATAAATTTTATTAATAGCTTTTGGCACCTTGTTTTTCATGTTCGAACAGGTTGTAATGGCAATGAAAACTCAAGGTGGGGATGCAGCAGTCTTCCAATCTTTGCACCGTGCAAGAGAGCTGTACAGAACCCGGTTGCAGGAGACTGCTGATGTTGATCAACTAGCTTCTTTATTTGCAGAGTGTGCTATAGCGGAAGCCCAGCAGCCTTTGAACCCTGAACCTACTGAAATTAACAATAACATGTCTAGCTCATCAGTTGTCGAAGGTCATGCTAATTCAATTCTGGCAGAAACTGGTAGGATGCAAGTTGTTATGGATGCCTTCTCAGATGGGAGCAGTTTTATTTGTTTACAATGTGGGGGTCTTGTTAGTAACCATCGCAAAGACGAGCATTATGCATATTGGTGTGCCCATATCTAACTTGTTTTAGTGTATCAATCCTCATTCTTGTCTTACCTGGCGAAAAATATCCTCCAGAACTTCGTCTTTTGTGTCTTTCAATTTGTACATGCCACAGCTGCTTTTATGTTGGCACGCCCTAGTTGTTGTCGATGCTAGCAAGCTAAGGTTTAAAACGGTGTTGCCAATTGTTGTAAGCGAGTTCTTTCTTGAGTAGCTTGCAACATATTCCTCTGTACAATGAGAGAGATAAGAGAAGTATAAACACAATCAATTTGGTTTGCGAAGATCATCCTCATACATAAGTTCTCATTTTAGAAGAGACAGTAACCAGCCCGATATATGGGCTTATTGTATGGAGATACACCTATTTTTCCTTTCTAATCGTATTTCAAGGCCTACCAGGTTTTGCAGGTAACATGGACTAGTGATCGATGTTTTCCATAATCTTATTATTTAATTCTCATGTGGATAGTTTGGTTTTTAGTGTAGAATCATACAGAAATATTGCGAGCAACTCGTATTTAGCACCTTATTTATATACATGTTTTATTTTATGAACTGCTGACCTTTGTTAACTGATTGTTAGTGGTGTGCATCTACTACACTTCTAAGTTGTGGGATTAAAAATATGTTAACTCTTCTTATCTCATCTTTATAGTTTCATTTTGGTTTTCTTTAAAAGATCAGTAACTACTTAGAGATGAATAAATGCATACCCTCATCGAATAATAGGCCTATGTTTCAAGAAAGTAGCTTTGTTAACCAAGAATCCAAGAAGGATGACACTCTTTTTTAAGTTGTAATATGGTTAGCAACTGTTGCACTTCAGCTCTGCTTGATGATAACACGGTTAAGGCAAATTATCTATGCAGTTAGAATGAGATTTTGTTAACAAAACTTCTTTCTGCTCTTCCATTGTTTAAACCCAGTGAATGAAGACAGCTGACTGTTGAAAGCATGCTCTAAGAGCTAGTTACTTGTGTCGTAGAGCCGTGTAATTAAGAAGGCGCGTGTAGTAAAAAGTGAAGTTGTAAATTTCTTAAGTTTGTAGTTTTTGAAGTTCATAATGTGAGGAGTCGAGAAGGCATAAATTAATGTTTTCTTGTGGGGTATATGAACTATGCACCAAATAAGAGTGGAGTTGGAAGCTTGTTGGTCACTTCTATTTCATTTTCCTCTAAATAATGTTAATTAATATATTGCAACTATCAAGTTGAAGCTCGTAAGTCAAAACAATAGAAAGGGACAGTAAAATTCAGTAGTTGGTGGTTTGACAATTTGGCTGAAGTATTAATACAGATCATTCAAGTCATCAAGTTGATGAAAGTTGTTAAAAAGCAGCCTCGCTTTGAATCGTGATAGATTCATGTCCGATTGTCAATAAGGGAGAGTTTCATTCAATCTTCATTCTTCTACAAGTTTAACATTTGATGCCCCAAATTCCTTGTTCATTTTTCAGGAACAATTAGATCCTTTTAAGAAGGATTGATATATACTAAACTAAAAATTAATCAACCGTTTGACTATGAGAATCAAAGAAACTAAAATTTGTTTTGGTTTCAATATAAATCTTATGAGATGTTTTAGGATGAGTCATTGCCCAAAAAAGATGCTATTTATGAAAGAACTTGGAGGGCTATTTCCAACCATTACTTTTCCATCATCATCGTCTTTATTTTATTTTGAATGAATCTTGAAGAGTGAGATTCATCAACGTCATTCATGTCATTTTCCTATTCGTCTGTAAAGAAAAGAAGCATATTCTAAAATCAATGATAGCAAACTTGGTATACACTTCATAAAGTTTGATTTGAAGATTCTTCTTTTGCTTCAATACAAATACATTTACAAAGCTTCAGTCCTCAAGTAATAAAATTAGTCACACAATAAGATAAAACATATTAGAAAGAATTCTGTGTTTTTTTTTTTTCCCTTCCTCTCCAGCCTAATACTTCCTTTCAACAAATCAATATTGTATCAAAACGAAGAAAAACCAAATGACTAAAAAAAAGAAAAAAGAAAAAACCTTCCGTACGTATGCCTGCATTCCTTTTCTTGTTATTGACAAGATATACAGAGGGGGAAGAACATTAGAAAACTTTCTTGGGCGAGTTCACTATCTATCCATTGTATCTATGCTCGCCCTGTTCCGCACTTGCGGCCTTCTTAGCTAGTCAGATGACCCCATTTTGTAGCATCCACACAAGCTTTACAAGATGCTTCAAATGTGATAACCACGACGAAAAAGAATCCAAAATCACAAATCTACCAAAATGGTTTTCCATTGAAGAAATATGCAGATATCTCATTAGTCTGACTTTAGCTGCTGCCATTGGGGAAAGGTCATGTCAGGTTCAAGTAGATAAAAATGGATGAATCAGATGTCGTTAAATATAAAAAGATAGCAGTTCAGGTCAGTCTAGCATCCAATGACTAAAAACTGTAAATGCAATCTACCAATGGGATCTATTGAATATGATCAGGATTTAACCTACTCAAATTGATTTTTGAGTATGTACCTGCACTTATTGCAATTTGTTCCTGTGACATGAGGTGGAATCATAGTTGAAAGTCAATGATATTTGGGGGACAATAAACCCGAAACCACCAAATATCACATCCCAGCAGGCAGCGCATGTGGTCGAGGCCTTGATCTCATTATTGTTTCATCACTATGCCTGATCCATTCTGAAAGTCTCCATGGTTTCTGCCACTTCCATTTAAATTGTAATAGCCATTGGTGATGACTTCTCTTCCATCTCCATAGTTTTCCAGCTTGTCCTACTGTTGCTAACTTCTTCATTGATAAGTGTCCTATTGGTACCATCTGCATTAATAGCACCCTTCTAAGAAAAATGTGAGCTCAACTACTACACGACAGTAAATGAGTGGGATAAATTTTAACCTTTCGTGCATGATCTAGAGTTGCAGCAGAATCTCTAACAGAGCCATTGGCAATTCCTGCTGTATACTTGAGTTGCTTAGGGGCTGGTACTGACATTGGAGACAAAGGACCACTCAATTCATCAGCAAAGTGTTTCAATGATGGTGGTGTACTCTCATGCTCACGATGAACCTGAAAAGGATAAAAATTGTCAATAAGACAGATTTCTAATTATGTTTACAACGAATGTCAAGGGATGGCAATGGCAAGATCAACCAAACTCTTAAGGAACTAGATATAGACAGTGCCCCCTATCCATCACTAACTCAATAAAGATCTCAAACTTCCACTGATTACTGCATCAGCTACTTGAAAAGTTTCAAGTTTTCTTTCATGATATTATACAAAAAGGTCACAGGATCTATGTCATATCTGTCACTGTCCATACACCTCATTAAAAGATCTGATTTAATACTTCACAGGATCGGTCTTGCCAAAACAAAGTTGAAGTATCTGTGTTTATCTATATTCCATTTTAACAGTTCAAAGTATACCAAATTAACCACTCGGCAGAAACATAAACCTTCGCTGGCAAGTAAAAGTAGGATTTCGTGTCTATATACAGCATCGAAAAGAAAAACCTAATGAACATAAATCTCACCGGTGCAGATGAAGCTAATGCAATCGCAACAGCCTTCTCTCTCAATTTTAGCTCTTTTTCTACTTCCTTTCTCCGTGTCTCACTCTGCCGCAACAATCCCACAAGTTCTTTTAGTTGCTCCTTCATTTCCCTAGTTTCCAGTTCCTTTTCCCATAATTGGCACCTGTAAAAAATAAGCAAAGTGATGCCTGAAATTAAGTAGAGCAATGGATATTCTGATTTAAAAAAGATGATATACATGGAAAAATTTGAATATCAACCAATTCTCTTTAAATGCCAATTTCGCCTTTCAGGTCCAAGGAGGAAAAATAAATGGCTGCTGTGTAGCCCCATAATTTCCTGATTTTTTTCTTTTGAATTACCCTTTTCTGAACTTTCATATTGTACATTGTTCAAGCACTGAGTACTCACAATCCAGGAAATTAAAGAGTATCACTAATCCTAAGAAAAATATCGGCTGTAGGAACAGAATAATTACCGTGCATCTGCAAGAGAATTGAACATGTATTGAAGCAAATTCTTAGCATCTCCCATGGAGCGCAACTGGTTCCAACGTCCGCGGTTTGTGAAGGCACGTTCTCGTTCCTCTGCCTCTGAAAGTTGTGAAGCCATTGCCACAAGGGAATTTGAGGATATGCTTAGCATGTTTTCAAGTGATGATATTCTGGCCATTCTTGCAGTTGGTGACATAGAGGAGACTCTGATCATGCAAAAGACAAATTAAATGCTGTCCACTTCTTTATGTGAAAACCTAGAAGGTGAATTATTTTGTTTGAAAACAATGCTTACCTAGCAAAACCATTTTTCCCTCTTGGAGGGCTGAGGCCTTTTGAAGCAAACTCATCCACTTGCCTCAGCATGGATAACTCTTCTGCAAGTGCAGCTCGCCTGTATTGCAGAAAAATCAATTATTTGAATTTTATTATACGAAAAAATATTATCAAGGTCTAGTATAATTCATACACTTGGCTTTGTTTTTCATATTCAAAACGAACTTCATGCACGTTCACCATCACTTCCAATTCATGGTCGAGCCAGCGTTGTAGAGATTTCTCATTGCTCTAGAAAAGAGATATGTCCATTAGAATCAGGATCGAGCTGACATAGTAGTGAAGCAAGCAATGAAACAGTTCATAAAATACCTGCCCATTCATTCCATTTCCGTTTGTAATGCCTATAAATCAACAAAAAAGAATTAAATTTTAAATCAATTATATGGTATAAGCATGAAAACGCTTCTCCTATTAATAAGGCAGTTTTTTAAATAAGAATAACAACTTTAATTGAGAACAAATGAAAGAATACATGGGCATACAAAAAACCAAGCCCAGAAAAGAAAGGAGATCCCTACAAGAAGGGACTCCAACTGTACAGAATCGAGATAAAAGGGTCATTACAAAACAACTCAAAATCGGAGTCCATTGAAAAACATGAAAGCGAATCAAAGCCCAAGTTTCTCTAATATCCCTATCAAGGCCCCTAAACACCCTTCTATCCCCTATTAATAAGGCATTGTCAAGTTAGAAACGCTCCTCAAAAAGAATAATAAAGATTAGCAATATCATAATACACCCCAAGTGAGAAAATACCTGAATTTTCACGACCATTAGATTTCCGGGCTTCAAGTAGTTCTTTCAGCCTCTTGGTGGCCATTGCAGCCTCCTCCGTTTTTCTTTGAAGAACCTGGAACAAATAAATGCATAATGATATATGGGAAGAAAGGTGACCAAATTTTTCATGCAGAACCAAATTGCTATCCATTAAAGAAAAGTAACATTTTTAAAATCTCTTACGTGGAAACCTTAAGAGAAGCTACAAGATAATATCATAATCAAAGCATCCAATGCATTTGAACCTTGTTATCAAAGGAAAGACCATTTCAATCTAATCCCTAGTCAAGTCTACTTTTTTGAACGAAATCCTGCAATCTAACCTTGTTGTAGAAAATAGGAGAGATGATGAATAAGGTGTGAAGTAACAATTAAGTACTAACCATTTTCTGCCGCTGATTAAGAGCTTGCAGTTTGTGCCTTTCATATTCATTTCTCCTGCCCTCCTTTTTCAGCTGTTTTACAAAGTTGACAACAAAAATATTGAATAACAGATATGCGAAAAAAGAATCGATGCAATCAATAGTAAATAGTAATACATAATAGGATGAAATATATTTTGAAGTATTGCAACAAAGAAACTGTAACAGTGGCCGCTGGGAAGCCAACGTGCCACAATCTTTCTGTCATTTTTCTCAACTCAAATTGTTGAGTTATAATCATTTACTGACTAGGTTCAGAGGTCAGAGTTACCTTTGACCATGATAATACATTCACAATAAAAAAGAAACAAAAATTATTCTAAGTAAAGCTAATATTAGAACGGAGAGGAGTAATTGGAAAGTTAAACTAGAGTATACTTTCTTCTTCTTAAATTTTCTGGTTGTTGAATTACCTGGAGGAGCTCTTTCTCACGAGATGCTTTCCACTGTCGAAATTGTTCTGCCTCTTGTTTCATCCTTTGTTGTAATTGAACCTTCAAGTATCAAGACTCAGCAAATGGAGAGAAAAAGAACAGAGGTGCTATATGCAAGAAATAAAGAGTGTACCTTCTGAGCTTTTATGAATTGAATCTCGTCCTGCAACTTTTTCGCTGCTTCATCACTTTTTTGTTTTTGCTTTAATAGCTGAACCTGGTTTTCCTGTTTCTTCTTGAGTTCTAAAATCTGCAAATAAATACATTATAAGAATAATAATAAGGTTAGAACTTAAGTTGGAGACTTCCTTTTCATATAGTAGTGGCGCTCTAAAAAGAGAGTAATTTAATCACCTGAGCCTCAAGTGTTTTGAGTTTTTGGGAATGTATGTCATGCAATTTCTGTGTTTGACCATCAGAACAAGCAGCCAGGTTTTCAACTTCAGCTAACAATCGATCCCTCTCTAGCTGCAGGAGTGATAAGAATGAACAAATTTTCAACACAAAAAATGATAAAGATTCTACTGATGTAGAGGCTAACCTGGACAGCTCTTTTCTCATCTTCCAGTTCCACAATTTTCTTCCCAAAATGCTGCTTGAGAGCCGCTGTGTCAAATCCTCCAAAAAGTTTCATTTCCGACTACAAAGTCATTAAAATGAAAATTAAAACGATGCAGGAGGATAACAATTATTTAATGTAAACAAAAGCAGATTTCCATATTCTAAAATACAATAATTAAACCATATTCAAAAGTTCTGTTAGCCTCATAAAATTGACAACTTAAATTTTCTACTGTTTCCATCGTCCAAAATTTACCTCTTTTTGCTCCAACCGTTTATTTAGTTCATGCAGTTCCTTGTCCATGCTATTCTGTAGAAGTGTATGCTCCCATTCTTTTGCCACCTCTTCATCAATTTCTCGCGACTCACCTGCCAACTTGGAAACTAAAATTAGTAAAAGCTATTCAAACAAAACATGGAAAGGAAAGTGACATAAACTAATAATCTTTAATGTCAGAAAAGCACGAACAAGGCTCAATCATGGTTGAGTTTCCAAAACTGATGAAAAGTGAAGGTATAGAAGTTTAAATTAGACAAGGCCATACCTGATACGGTTTCACTCATTTGAAAATCAGGTGATTCAATACTTTGCAATCCCCTTTTGAGCCCATCAATTTTGGGAGAACAATTCATCAGCCCATCACTTTTGACAGAGCAAGTTATACCATCCTGAACGATAAGGTCCAAGGTTCACATACAAACTTGCCAGCGAGATAAACATAGCCAGCATACATTACACATATCCATGCAAGCAAAGGAAAAGGGTGAGGATGCACATACCTGGGTACAAATTTGGGCATCTGTTTCACATTGGTCCACGATCCCACGTCGGCTACGGTATTCATGAAGCTCACGACTGAGATCCTGATTGGTTGCTTCAAGCCAGGCAATCCTTTCCTTGAGAACCTATTACAATGTTTCAGAAATTACATGATATTCAAGACACAAAGCTATGAAGTGTTTCATACTCATGTACCTGAATTTCATCAGATGAAGACCCTCCACGTGCAAAAAGTTCTGCCTGCAGGTATTCAAGTTGCTGTCGCATCTTTAACATCTCATTAGACATGGGATCCCTGTTGACCTGGTCAGCAATGAAGAAGAGAAAAATATTCATATATAAAGAGTATAGCATTCATCATCCCACAAAATAAATAAGGGAGTTTCTATATACTTACAACAGGCTTATTTTGGATATTGCGAGCTCGATTTGCATATTTCAAAGTGTTGAGGGTTTCCTCAGCATTAATATCGGCAGGGCTGATGCAGGCTAAGATAGTAAAACAAGTTTATTATAGGAAGAACTTAATATAAATAACTTTTAACAAATAACAAAAGGACATGCAATTTTCAGACAGAGAAGAAGGAAAAGAAGAAAAGTATTGGTAGGGGAGATCAAGCGCAGTGGCAATTGGTGAGAAAAAAATCCATTGTGAGGCAGTAAGATACTCTCTTTTCAAATGTTGGCCAACAAAAGCCCTAATAATTCTGTTATCGATGGAGGGAAGATGTGGGAAGGACACGGAGAAGCAGAATGCTTTGACAAAGAAGAAAGAGATACATTAATGCTTCAGACTAAACAAAAATTACAAGTTTACCTATCATAACAGTTCTGCTGTTACCACCAAGAGAATCCTGCAAAATGAAGAAATTTTGTTGAGGACATGATTCTCACTCCAGGCTGAGACAATTTTGTTGGGTGCAACTTCCAATGAAAGTCTTTTATCAAGTAATTCATTCCACATTCAGAATTATAATATAGAGGACGTCTAATCGTAACAGTATTCTTGTTAAAAAGACTATCTACACTGAAACCAAACCTGTAAGAGTCGAGTCAATTTACTGTCCCTATATGGAACATGAACCCCTTCTTTGCGCTTCTTCTCATCACCAAGAGCACTGATGACATTACCAAGTGCAAGAAGACCCTTGTTTATATGAACTCCTGTTATTTAAGACACACACACACACACAATCTGATGAGTGACGAAAACATACAAAAAAAAAAAAAAAAAACCAGTGAATGATATGTCATTCCACCTACCTTCCTTGAAACGTAAACCATCAGAACCAGTTCTCTTGGCTCGTTCAGATCCAGCTAGATCTACCAAGTGCAATTTTGCGCACAAATACTCTTCACTTATGTTCTCAATATTGCTTTCTCCAGGAAAAGCTGGATTTAGTTTACGCATTTGCTCCAATGTGATGGTGAAGATGGCATGAGAACGACTAAAACAAATCATAAAATTCAGCAACAGAGTCGGCATCTAAAATTTGAATAGAATTTGAGCTTTCAGAGGAAATTAAACTAGAAAAGCTTATATTCCATTATACATATGAAAATGATATCACCGAACAGTTACCCCTCATTGGTGTTTCGAGTAATTTAATCATTTGAACAAAAAATAACATTCCGACATATAACAACATTGATGAAATATATTATATCACCCTCAAGATTAGGTTGATAGAATCTACAAGGTTTACAGGGATACTCAGTGAGCATGGTTTTATTTGACATAAACAAGACAAGGCATGCAAACCTATCCTTAATTAGGTTTATTCTACTCAGAACATCATTAGTTGAAGACCAAAAAAAACCCTATCTGATAAGTTTATGCAGGTTCTAAAATTTCCCTCGAACCCTACCCAGAAATTTTCTTAGTGTCTAGCTGAAATTTCAAGAGCCATGTAGACTCTTACCTAGACATTTAATTCCCAGAATGTACAGTTTGAAGTTTTACCTTGACTGATTATTCATATTCGTACTTCCTGTAGCCCTACTCAATGATCCTTGCTCCAGACAAGAAGCCATTTCTTTCAGTGTGCTTACACTAACTTCGGTAGATCCTGCTAGAGTGATGACACCATTTGATGATTCACGAATTTGTATTGGTGGTTTCCCAGGTAGCGTAACTTTCCCTGCATGTCCATTTGTACCCTCCACTTTGCTAAAAGAAGTAGAATCTAGCAGGTCTCGTACCTCTTCCTTGAGAATCTTTTTCATAAAAGAAATTCTAGTAAGAGCTTTCCACAAGGACTTAAATGTTTGGGAGAACAAATAAATAAATAGAAGTCATCAAGGAAAACGATCATGACAACAACCTCAATAAAAGAAATATGTAATTGAAATTCCATTTGATCCTTTAGAGTTTCGATCTTGCTGAACAAGACATTCATCACTTGAGAGATGATTCCTGTCTGACAACCATCTTTCAAACCTGTCCCCATGGTGTAAGTTTTCCCAGATCCAGTCTGCATCAACCGAAACTATCAACTAAGAGGAGAAACGGAATGATACAAGAGTTCATATGAACAGCACTACTCTAAAGTTACTATACCTGACCATACGCGAGAACGGTTGCGTTATAGCCTTGGAATAGACCATCCACAAGCGGAGAAACACATTCTTCAAACATTGATGATGAAGGTGAACCAGTGCTTCCGTAGACATGATCGAATGTAAACGAATGGGATCCAATTTGTACCTGCCCCAGAGTCAAAATGACATTTAATCCCACTAATTAAAAGAAAAATTAAACACGGGTACAAGTACATTTGTGATGTACTCATATTTGTAATATCAAAAAGAAGGAGAAGCAACAATTTGTGTTATCACGCTTCGAATAGGCAAGTTGCCAGGATCTCTTGGCAGTAGAGTAATCCAAGAAAGATGCTACAAAGCTCCACTGTTGGAACATAGTTGCCAAGCAAAACAAGCTATACGCACTCGTACATCCCAAACTATAACTGTTTGCTATAAATCATCAAGCATAACGGCAGCAATCACATTTCTACCCAGAAAGTTACAAAAGTTGTTTACCTAGCCAAAGATATGTGACAGAGAAATACATTTCATAAAGTTAAGATCTTAATTTGACACAAAAATTCAATAGGGATAGTAAATTTGGTCATCAGAGTAATTTTGAATGCTTCTTCGTTGGGTGAAAGTACGGTATAATTGACTGGAAAGAAGAAAGACGGAGCCCGTCAGAATAGCAGACCACCCACAACCGGAAATTAGAATCATGCCGAGGGGGCGATGATTTCAGTTCCCTAATTGAGAAATTTGCCTAAGCAACCTTAAAGTGCGAGTCGGTTGTTCAAGTACTATTTTAATACAATGTCGTGATTAGCCGCCAAATTGCCTTAGTTATTGTTCATAAAAATCCTAAAATCTCAAAATACTCTCAGGTCACTCCGCCTCCTCTCCCAGTTACAACCGGAAACCTGCCGACGTGAAAATCACTGGCGAATCTGAGAGGAGGCTCAATCAATAAAAGTACCCATTTAGCATATTATGGCATTGCACAACTAGATCTAGATCTCTCAGAACCTGGAAATTAAAGAACTCGAAAGTCCGGAAAGAAACAAATCTCCGTAAAGCAAGTAGCCATTGAGGAGTGAAGGATCGCCCTTCCCACTTCTTCCCACATTCAAATCCAAAGCTTTGAGCTACCCACATCCACATCACGAGAGAGTGAAAAGTACCTGAGGCTTTCCGGAGATGACGGTGACACAATCCTTACACCCTTGGAGGCGCTCATCGCCGATGAGTGGACGGATGTGGACGGCAACCTTAACACAACAATCCTCCCCAGCTTCCATAAGAAGCAGCCAGAGGAAGAGTAGAAAAGAGACAATAATGGGAAAAGAATTTCCAGAAAGAAGAAGAAGAAGAAGAAGAAGAAGAAGAAGAAGAAGAGATGCAGGAAGTGTAGATTATGTACGTCAGAGTCTAGCAGTGGAAGAACAATTTTTTTTGGAAAACCGTTCGCATTGTCTGAAAATGGTGGAGGAGGGTAGGATCAGAAAGTGATACAGCAACCACAACACCCCAAAAGAAGCTAAGAAAAAAAAAACAAAAAAACAAAAATCCTGAGCTTCAAACAATGTAAGGGAAAAAAAAATGAAAGTGAAGAAATAGTTTGAAGGGTGGGTAAAGGGTGAGAAGAGAAGGGGTAGTTGAGGAATTAGAAGGGGGTATTGTGTTATAACTGTAGAGAGTTAACTGCTAGGACAACAACCACTATCATTTTCCTTAGTCTTCACTACACACCAGCACAGACGGTTGCGTCTGTGAAACTTCTATTGTCGTCTTTCCCGAAATACCCTTCACCGGAGGTTTAGGGGATATTACGATAGTACCCCCTGTAGAGTTTGTTTTCTTGAATACCACGGTATCCGTATTATGGAATATAGAAATGTATGAGGTGGAATGGAAGAGGGAGAATAAAGTGTTAGTGGGAATGGAATCGATGAGTGAAGTAAACCCAGTAAGGTTAATGATGAAATGGTGAAGAGAGGAACAAAGACATGGTAGCGTGGTAAGGAATGCACGTGAGGGAAAGTGGATGGATGGATTTAAATGAAAGGGTTAGTTAGTTCGAAGAAAATGGTGGCTAAATGGCGACTTACGTACCGATGGGGACTGGGGGGGCAGAGGAGGATGTGGTGGCCGGAGAAAGAAGTAAAAAGGGAAGTGAGGAAAGAGAGAAAAAGGAAATTAAAGAGGTCCCACTCAAAATGAGACAGTGCCAGCTGGTGGTCTCCCACACTCACATGGCCTTTGATCGTTTTATAACCAGCTGGACCCCGCCTTCTCTCGGTCAGACTCTGTGGGCCCCACTTCTTCCCCCCCTCTTTCTTTCTTTTTCTTTTAATTTTTTTTATTTTCTTTTTTCTACGTCTTCTCGATGGTTTGTTTCTTATTCCCAAACGTATTGGTATTGCCCTCTTGCATGCACCGGTGCTTGACCGACGACTTCAACCAGACCCCTCCCCCCCCCCCCCCGTCTTCAAATTACTCTTTTACCCTTCCTTATTCACCCATCTAACCTTTATATAACTAACTATATACGTAATTTTCAGCTATTTTTAAGTTTAATTAGCATTCAAATTCACTTCTTCACATTTCTGTAGTTCTAAAAAATATATACTTTAATTTTACCTAATTAAGTTATACTCACGTAATCTTATATTTGAATTATACATTTTTTCTATATCATATCTTTTTTTGTCTGTATGCTTAGAAATAAAAATCGTGGGTCTCAAAATCTATATTTACTTATCTTAATTTTCTAAAAAGTTTCTAAAATTTGCTTTACCTTTTAATTATCTGTCCATAACTCTGTCTTTAATTCTAAGTGTATCAAACTATAATCATCATATTCTTTTAAAAATAAAATAAGTATTTAGCCAGTTAAAATTTTTAAATAATTGATAATAAATAAAAGTGAGCATTGTTGAACCATAATTTACTAGTATTAATGATTAAAAATCTTTTATAAATTAACTTTGTATTTAGAATATGTTTATTAATGATAGGATTACCATACATGATTAAATGTAGATAGTCAAGAAGACTCAATAATTTGTTCTACATGTGTGTTTCTTTACTTTCCTACTTTTTTTTTAATCAAAATATTTTTTGTAATTATTTTTCTTTTTATTTTTTTATTTATAAGAATGATGAAGAAGCGTACTATGAAAAATGAAAGGAAGTGTACATAATATTGTAACAAGAAAAATTATTAAACTATGTCTCTTAACATGTTATTTTGAATCAAAGTCTCGCATTAATTGGATATTTGAATGATCATATAGGTATATAGTTGAATGACAATTATCTATGTTAGTGTGAAAGTTATTGAAAGGATATCAAAAGTAAAATTATTGTCAAAGCATCTATTATCAAAAGCCTATAGAGATTCAAACCTTCACACTGACGTTGTTGACATATTTATAATTTTATTCAAATTGATCACTACATAATTCCCAATACATTAAACAAAAATAAATATGATTGATTCATACCCACTTGACCATTCATGTCCAAACTTAGATCCCAAACATTCCCCCACAAAAATATCTAGTCCAATCCCATTTGATTTGCAAAACAATGCACAACAAAATGACAAGTATGAGTAATTAGCATAAGCAACGTCGAAAATCATTTGTCCCATCGACAAAACGTGACCTTACAATAATACCAAATAGGTAAGTACGTAAGTAAAGTAGTACCAAACAAAATAATATTTTCTTTTTAATTTTTAATTTATGTAATTGTAATGAGTATAGACAATAATCACTTTAAACAAATTACAGATATAGTGAAGTCTATCAGTAAAAGATTTATATCGTACGTTGATAGTGTTATGTCATGAGTTTAAGAAGAAGACATGAAGAAATAGATATCATATCTAAATAAGAAGAATGAAGAAAGAGTGAAATAGAATTAAAAGTTATTGTTTATACCGAGGGTAATATTTCGATTTAGGAAGGGTTATGTTATTTTGTTTGGGGGGTGGTGATGTAGAAATGTT
The DNA here is from genome assembly GCF_025177605.1 of Cucumis melo. Lineage (NCBI taxonomy): Eukaryota > Viridiplantae > Streptophyta > Magnoliopsida > Cucurbitales > Cucurbitaceae > Cucumis > Cucumis melo. The sequence continues at coordinate 2,150,210 of NC_066863.1, read as the reverse complement.
AGTGGTGTTGGTTGGGGCCAATTTGTTGGATTGGTAAAGCATTTCAAGAAAGATAAGGAAGGCCCATCATAAAAGTTTAAGCAACTCCATCGTCTACACTTTTGTTTTTCTCCAACCAATTTCATCCAACGTTTACGTTTTTTAAACCCCATCCTCAATCCATCCCTTCCTTAACCTTCATCACACACACACACTATCTTATTATTCCTTTCCCTATATTTTCTTCCTTCCCTTCCCCCTTTCACTTTTTAAATCTTATTTCTCTAAATCAAACAAAGTAAATCCACAAACTTATTAATTTGGCCCTCCGCTAGCGAATCAAAAATATGTAAAGTTGTTTGTATGGACAGGACATAAATGCCGTCCATTATCAAAACGTTGGTTTGCTAACTTTTTAAGATAGAGAGATAGTTATAAATTTTATTTTTTCCAAAAAGAAAAAGAAAAAGAAAAGAAATTATTTAAGGTTTTTGGTTGGGTGGGTTTGGTGGTAATATTGAAAGAAGGAAATATAAAGAAAGAAAAGCCAATTCATATGTTTTATAGAAGATGTGGACTGTAAGTTAAGCAATCAGTTTTCACCTATCAAATCCTTGAGAGGGAGATGGAGAACCTCTTCTCCATCTCCTTTTATTTGAAATGTAAGAAACAAAAAAACCTACAGCCTTCCATAACCATTCCATACTATAAGATTAAAATAATAATAATAAAAAAAAAAAAAAAAAAAAAAACTCTCATTTTCTCAACCTAACTCTGTCCATTACATTTTCTTTTTTGCTTTTCCTTTGTAAAATCCGACCGTTACCCTGTTTGCAGCTTAAGCAAAGGTTGAAAAACCCCCCACCCATTTGGCCCCCACTTCAACCAAGCAATTAGGATAGCTTTATTTGTCTTTGCTATTTAGTCAATTAATAATCCAAAAATAATTCTCAATCTCAATCTCAATCCACCTGCCTTCACCCTCTCTTCATTAATGCCCTATTGTTTCATTTTTATTTAACTTTTTACCTTTCCCCCTGTCAAAAATACCCACTAAATTAACCTATCCCAACTAATTATAATTATAGTATTTAAGATGGCTTCATCATAATTGATCTTATTAATTGCCAATTAATCAACTTCTAAATTACCATTATATCCTTTTGGCATTATTCCAATATCCCTTGATCCCCGCGCTTTGAATGTTCCTTATTAAAGACACCCATGTAATCAAAAAAGCCAAACAATTTGATCTTACAAAAAACAAATTCGTCTGTTTTCTATAATATTAAAATTTACAAACAATACAAAAAGGCAGATATATTACTTATCATTAAGGTTCCACTAATAATAATAATGTAGATTTATTAACTACCTTCACCCTCTTCATTTTTGACTTCTTCCCCATAATAGATAGAAATAAAAATATTCGAAACTCTCCAATCAAACAAACAAACAAAAAAAAAAAAAAAAAAAAAACCATGGATTATTATGAAAGGGAAAAAGCTGCACAAAACCACCCTTTTCATTATTTGGTTTCAAGAGAAATGTAAAATAAAATTTAAGTAAGGTTAACGTATTCAAATTTTAACAAAGTTATAATGTTTTCTTGACTATTGAAAATCATCACTTTCCTTTTTTTTTTTTCTTTTTCTTTACAACCGTTCGTATAATATTTTATCCAAACTTTAATTTTATACAGATAACAGTAACAGGAATCCAAAATGTTAGTGATTACAACTCAATTAGCAAAGCCACATGACAAAGGGTAGAGAGATGTCAATTTTGGTTATGGGGTATGGCAGGGGGCTTTGGGTTTCTTTATTCACATTCCTTCACAAAAAACTTTCTTTTGCTTTTTATTCTGATCAACATGTAAAGCTTTTTGAATCACATGCTCTCCCCCTTCCTTTACATTACACCATTATTCTAAAAAAAAAAAAAAGAATACTCTTTTTATTTCGTATATATGCAAGCCACTCAATTATCTTTCTGTCTCTCCCCTTTAATTAATCATAATACATAATTATACAGAATAAATTAAAAACCCCTTTATGAGTTCTCATAATTTAACACTCTTAACATGAAGATCAATATATATATATATGTGTGTGTGTGTGTGTGTGTAGTGACACTAAAGTACATTTTTATTACACATATTGATTGGGAGGATAAGAAATGATTGGAATTAGGATTTTAATTAGATATTATCATGATTATGATTAATAACAATAAAGTTAAGCTGGCCCCCAGAGATGGGGGACTGATCATAAAATTTGAAATTTTCTGTAGTTCATCATATCTTGTCTTTGATGCAAGATGCAAAAGCTTAGAATGGATAAGAAAATGAAGAGGGGTTTGAGGATTTGGGACAGGACATGTGCTAATGGTAATAGTGCAAATGTTCCATCATCGTCATCACTAATTTTTGGGTTCTTCAAGTTTTGAATGTTGTGGTCTTTGTGGGCTTTTTCTTTTCTTTAATTTAATTTTGGGAAAATGGAGTAATGTGATAATAAATATATATATATATATATATATATATATATATATATATATTTGGCCTAGTTTTTACCACATGTGCATGCACTCTTTCACCCAATAAAAAAAGTTGGGGAAAGTCTTTATATCACATGGTGCTTTGAGTTCTTCTTACAAATCCAATGGAGTTGATGATTGATAGGAGGAGATAAGGGGGGATTTTATTGCTCATCAATAACAAGATAAAAAAGTGAAATCCACATAGCAATGTTCTTTTATCTTTATATGTTTAGCATTACTTTAGATCCATGCATGGCCCAAGTTTTTGATTGTGATCATGATCTGAAAATAATAATTTGATGGGAAAAGATTTAATGAATGTTAGAGTTGAATATTATGCACAAACAAAATATGTACGTTTATAAAGTTTGATTTAAAAAAATATCAAAACTAAAATTTAAGGGTTTTGTTTGATAACTATTTGATTTTATTTCTAATTACACACTTATCGAACGTTACTTTCATTTACTAATTTTTTTTCAACATTTTAGTAGTATTGTTTTCAAGATTCAAGTCAAAGTTTTGAAAATTAAAAAAAATGTTATTATTTTAAATGGAACCAAATATTTAAGTGTATTTAAAGAAAAATAAAAGCATGATAAAGAAAGGTGAGAAGATTATAATAGACATTTTAAGAACGAATATCAACTAAAAAAATGGTTATCAAATATCTCTTGGATTCCTTGTTTAGTCTCTACACATAACTCATAAGATGTGGTTTTATAATTGATTGATATTCTTTATAAGGACATATATCTAAGTTCATTAAAAGCATATGATAAAGAAAGGTGGGGGTAAGAAGCACGATTTTACAAATGTGAGATTCTAAATGAAAATGCAGAGACCTTTTAATTTTCATTGTTTACTTGAAAATATGAATGCATTTAATGGCAAATTTTGGAAAGAAAATAATAATTTGTGGAGTTTTCTCAAGTTGGGTGAGCTATGCAGAGGAGAGTATGATGGAGGGGAGACCATTGGGCCTCTTGTTCCCTTTTGGGCTACATTTTCTTGCAACTCTGACATATCCTATGCTCCATTATTTTTCTTTCATGATCAATAATATAAACAAATGAGCCCAAAAGTTTTTTTTCTTTTCTTTTTCCCTTTCTCCACTAAAGACAACACAAACAAATCCTACTAAACAAACAACCTAACAGAGACAGTATGAGTCTACTCTCTCTACTCGCTAGACTCGTGCTCCTCTAAAGCTTTAGATGCAAGAGGGTATTGCTAAACCATTTTAATATGAAGGGACAAAAAAATTATAACTTTACCTCAATAAAGAAGGAGACTTCTGTAATATTAATCCTAATGTTATTCATCATATGGACCACCTTTGAACAGTTAAATTATGCCAAGTGATTCGAATGCTCTCCGAGTCGAGATAAATTGTCATTGCTTCAATTTGTTTTAACTTCATTGTAATTAGGAATAAACTTTGTACTAGCAAGAGGACATATGATCCAATTAATAATCTTGAAGCACCCAGCCAAGACCTTCCACCTTAGATACATAATTCCAAGTAGCATCAATGTTCAATTTTTCAAATGTCACCTTAATGACAACTACCACCTAGATTGAGAGGTGGAACTAGATGGTTGGATTTCTACCCTGCCTTTTCCATCTAATCCCACCTCACCAAATTTCCTCCTTTCTATGTTTGCGATTTATTGATTCAATAATTGTCTTATAAAATTAGTCGCACTTAGTCGAGTAAGGATTAGACAGAAAAGGTACTTAGTCAAATAAAGATTAACTTACAAATGTAACAATTAGATTTAAAGTATATATATATATATATATATATATATATATATATATATATATATATATATATATATATATATATATATATATAAATTTATCATTCATAAACTATATTATAAATATTGGCATATGGAAGATGTTATTCAAAAGTTGGTAGTCCATTTATCTGTCTATCTTTTCATATTTGGGGGCATAATAGCCCAAAAGAACGTATGGGCTTTGACTTGTTGAGATTGGCCTTTTAACTATTTGTTATCCCAAATCAATTATTTGAAGCTTTCTCATGAAAAATAAAGGAAAAAGAAAACACATAGATATATATATATTGTCCAATTAATTTTATTGTTCTAGTACAATCATTGTAAACATTCAAAAAAAGAAAAAAAAAATCAAACCCATTTAAAGACAAATAAATACATATTGTTTATTGCTGAGTTAGTATCACTCTCACAATAAAAAGTACATAGAAAAATAAAAAAAAAAAACCAGTAAGATAATTTGATATGAAAATGGATGGTAAGTAATTAAATAAAAGCTTTAAGCCTCAATAAATAGCATTTATTAACCAAATTGATTAGCATTTATGTCATTATTATCATTTCTCACTATTTATATATATACCTTTAAACTAAAAAAAAATCTTTTTTAAAAAATCATTTTTCTTTTATCTAAAATACACTTAAAACATTATATTGAATGTTCATTAAATATTCTAAATTTATTTAAAATAATTATTTTTCAAATTGGTCAGGTAAATTTATGGTATCATTCAAAATCTCTTGCTAATAATTATATTTATAAAAATTGAATTAATCTATATCTTTGTATAATGATTTAAAAAAAAATCGATAATGTATACCTTATAGGGTAATTATAATAGATAGTAATTTTTAGAATAATTATTAAATATGTAACAATATTTTAAAAAATTGTAAATATAGCAAAGTCGACTTTGCTATATGGTTTATCAGTGATAGACCAACATTTGTTACATGGTCTATCAGTAATAGACTCTTATCATTGATAGATTTTGACAGATTTTGCTATATTTATAATTTTTTAAATATGTTGCTATATACTTAATTATTTTGAATATAATTGCTATATTTACAACCATCCTTTACTTTAATCAGATTGCTTAGTATATATTTTATTTAATCAATCAACTAGGAAGTTGGTTTTATATAAATTAAGTTAATTTATATAAATAAACATAACAGAGAAAAAAAATAAAAGGAGGATTATAACAAATAAACAAAGTTGACTCTATTTTTTTTTCTTCTTTTATTTCTTTTGACATTCATATTTATACGTCTCTCATTAAGTTATGCATAAATTGAAATTGACAACTAGGAAAGGTCACTTTATATATTGCCTCTTATTAGAATATGCAACCTTTTTTTTGTTATTTAATTGACCTTTTGATAAAATACTTTAAAAGAAAGGAATATACATTAAATATATAAATCATATCGAAGCATGTAGTTGAATAAGCATAGAGTTTGTATTATCGACTTCAAAGTTAGATGTTCGATTCTCATACAAATGTTATAAAATTGAAAATTTCCAACGAAAACAAATAAACATTTGAAAATTTTCCTAAGAATTAAACCAAAATAATTATTTGTTGTTTTCTTTTTATTATTCAATAAAACCAAAATTGTCCAGATAAATAAGTTGACTTTATTAGTTACTTAATGATGATCATTTTTCTAGGTCCTTCATCTTGTGAATGTTTACTCGAGCACAAAGAAATCATTTGTTTGAAAAATATCATATATTATAATTACCAATGATGTCAATGAATCAACGTAATCTCATTGTTGGAAATAATACAAAAACATAATTCATCATAGTCAAAAGTTTAAAACATTGATGTCGATGAAAATGTGATAATTTTTTAAAAACTAAATTAAATTATTATTACTTTTGCTACATTAATGTTACAAATTTATAATAAACTAATACCAATGTGATAATTCATTAATTCGTGTAAGTTTTACACTTTCTAATTCCAAAATTGAACCTTTTTAGCCAAAGGATTTCTATTTGGAAATGCAGATACAATTTAGATTGGAACTTGGGTTGATTTATGTTATATATTAAGCAATAAAAACAATTAGAAATCTTTTAGAAACAGAACTTGCATTGTTGTTTGGATTTACCAAAACTAGAAAATAGTTTTTGAAAACAGGATTAAGATTCCCTGCCCAAATCCATATTCATATAAAATATAAAATAAAATTTGAGTTTCCTACCGAACAAGCTCTAAATTTGTTGTTTTTGAAAATTGGATTTGTTTTATCACAATTTCTTATTCATAGTTGTATACATCTAATTTGTCCGATCTTATTCAAAATTAATTTAATAGTTGGACTCTTTTTTTTTTTTTGCAAGTTTACTAAATTTAATTTTGTGATTAACCATATTTTTATTAAAAAATGTTATTTAAATACTTCTAAAGTTGTGTGGAAAAGTAACTAAGCTAGGTGGAGAAATACTAAATGTGACAACTTATTAAATTTTGAGGTGTAGGTCAAAGTTGACATTATTTCAAATTAAAAAAAAAAAACTAGCAATTTGAATAAATTTTTTTTTTGCTATAAATAATTTCTTCTTCTTCATTCATCGGGGAGTGCATAACACAAAGAAAAAGCCAAACAAAAAAACCTAAAGATTTTACAACCTTCGTATCTTCTCTTTCTTTATCTAAACCTTTAACTTCTAGCCACCACTTCTTTTGCCCTTCATCTTTTCTTAAAAAAAGAAACTAAAAGATCTACAACATCCATTTTGTTTTCTCTTCTAACAAAATAACAGAAGCATATGATAATGCTTTGGTCGTAACGACACATACTTCAAACAACAAGAGTTACTGTTTTGGATTTCAACCTTTTTTATTTTTATTTTTTAGTTATTCTTCTTCTTATTTTCTTTCTATTTACCTTCATTTTCTTATTGGCCTATGTTTTATTTATTTTTATTCTTATACTTTGTTTATATATTTATCTTTTTTTTCTTTATAATTAACAATTTATTCAACTCTTTCTTTTTTATTATTTTTTCTCTTATAATTATTTCTATATATTTTTCTTTCTCTTATAATAAAGCTTCATGGTCGCTAATAGTTGTTTATTTTTTTAATATTTTAGATTCTTTGGGAGTTGAGCTCATTTGAACATAGTTTTCATATTTCATATATAAGTATTTGAATTCTTAGTTAAAGTTTAATTTTGAAAAGCCAAAATGAGTTTAGTTCAACATTAATCGACATGATACTTTATAAAAGATTCAATTCTTCATTCTCACAATTGTTGTACTAAAAAAACTTCAATTTATATATTAAATCAAATATCAAACGATCACAAACTACTTTTTTTTTTTTTTTGAGATCACCAAACTAGTATTTAGTTATTAGTTTAATGAATAGTTACAAGAAAATTTTCTCGTGTTATTGTTGTATGAACAAATTTTTATACTACCACTACAAGAAATATGGGCTTTGATGTCGGTTGGAAAAAATGAAAACGGATCTTTAATGTCGTTTTTCAAAACGCGGATGTTTAATGTCGGTTTTAAACCGACATCAAAGAAGGAGCTTTAATGTCGGTTTTAAACCGACATTAAAGCTATAGTTAATTTCTTTAATTATTTTTTAATTTTGTTAAATTAAATCAATAAAATTAGAAGACAAATTAAAACTCATTTGCTCTTCCTATTTCTCGATTTCTTCTCAGCCCTTCGTTCACTCTCTCACGCCTTTCTTCCCTCTCTTCTCAATCTCACTTTAGGGTTTAGGGTTGAATCACCGCTCTATTTTCTCTTCTTCTTCGATAGTTCTGTCACTTGTAATCGAAGAACTCTGGTACCGGTTATCGTTAAACGACGAATGATTTGGTGTAAATCTACACCTTGTCGGAATGAGAGCATTTTTTGGCGACGATGGCATGGAAGACGACGCATAAACCACATCTCTATCTCTTCCGTCATTGTCCTTTTCATCTTTCTCTGAATCTTCCGCTTCATTTCCGACACGAGATTCAGAGATCCATCTAATTTCACATTTTCCTTGGAAGAGCATCGCTGACCTAAAGTTTAATTTGGTGAAGTTTCTGATTTCCCATTTGTCTCTCTTTTTAGTTTTATTTACTTTGTATGGTTTGAAATTTTGGGGGGTTTTTTGCTCAAGGGATTGTTTTAGCTAACTGCATATTGTATTTAACTCTTTGTCAGATTCAGAGTAGTTGAAATGTGAAGTTACAGTATAATTTTCCCCCTCTTTATATTTGTAGTATGAGCAAACAAATTTAACCGATCGATTGAATGTGGGCTGGGGTGAGGTGGGTCTGTGGGAGATTACTGAAATAGTTTAAATTAGTTTGAGCAAGCTATTAGAAGTTTTATTTGGTGAACCCTTGTATACTTTAATTCTTGGTTGAGTTTTACTATAATGTGATGTTTTTTTTTGTATCCATACTTGGTTCATGTTCTTTTTTTCATTATCAAAATCATTGTCCATTATGGTGCTTATGAGATCTTATATTTAAGGAAAGATTACTTAATAGGTTTTGGAAAATATAGGGAAATTTATATGGTTGAGTTTGATTTAGCAACCTAGTTGTGGTTGTATGCAATAGTGATTGTCATTTCAAGTTTGTACTAGAAATTTTTTCTTTTTATAGCATGACAAACATGAATGGACTGGTAGCAATTGGCTTCTGTTTTGGTTGGTTAGGTAACTTTTGTTTTCTCAATGTAAATAACATGTTTCTTCAAATTGGTGGAAATTGTAGAGTGCAATGGCGTATGTTTTCGATTCAACCTTTGATTGCAAAAATATTGATGCTGCAAAAGAGGTATGCTAATTCAGTGTTCCTGTTGAGAGAAATAATGTGTTCTTAGAGTCCACAATTAATTTTCTTGTCGTAGACTTTTGGTATTTATTAATCTCCATGTTGCTTTTAATAGAGAAATTCACACCCCTAGTGTTACACTTGAAGTTCACGGGCGCTTTAAGATTTTGTAGATTTTTGAATCATCCTTGATGTTTAAGATTTAATCTGCAGGTAACAATATCCCAAATGAATGGACAAGATTATGCATCAAATTCTGTTCATGTATTTCATGTTGGGAAAATGAGAATGAAGCTATCCAGAGGTTGGATTACGAAAGCTCGGGAAAATTATTCATCGTCGATGCAGGTATTATAACAATGTGCAATTATTTTATTTTGTGTAGATTTTATGCATTTCTTAAGTTAACTGCTTTAGCATACTCTTCCTAATATAAATTTCTTTGTTGTGTCGAAGTTTCCTTCTTGCATAGAAGAATGCCTCTTGCCAGGATTTAGTCACTTATCTTGAGGAATGTTTTAATGAAAATGAAGAAGCAATTGAATAACATCCCATCAAGTCGTTGGATTGAGTAAAAAAGGGATATAAGAACTTCATCTCTTTCTTCTGTGCTTTATAGGAAAAAAAAGGTTATAAAATTACCCACAGCTAGATTTCCTTAGTTTCTTAAAATTGTTTTTACTAAACAAATTGAAATCTTAATCCAACTGTAAAAGCCAAAGCAAAAATTTGAACCTTTTTTTTCTTTCTTTTAACTGTCAAAGTTTGGTTAGGATTTCAAAACCTTTTATTAAATCATACTAGCAACAAAGAAAAAGATTAGTAAATAAGCATGAATTCTTAGCCTTTATGAAATGGTCCCCCACTCTTTCCAATTACAAGTTTACTTGCAGAAAGAAGAATGTAGAAGCTGCAAAAGAAGTTGGCATCAATGGCCTCCATTTCAAAAGTGCAGATTTACTATTAAAGGATCTCTATCTTCTAGGACTTGATATTTCACCTGATACAAGCTCGCCTTAAATCAACATCTATATCTGCAGAACATGTTCGGCAAGGTTCATTTCTTTTTTCCATTTTTTAAATGAAAAATAAACTCATATTTCTTTTAATTCCATTGATCTTCATGTTAAGTTGGAATGCTGTTCTTGATATTGTTCCAGCTGGGGATTCTTTTTACTGTCGAAGATCAAAAAATAAACCCAATGGGTCTGTGTTGGTTCATCTACACAATTCTTTGGGTTGTGAAAAATTCTAGTGAGTTTCCTTCACTTTTTTTGTAAGATAAGAAGCAGTTATGAAAAGGAGTTTGGATTAGCCGTAATGGTCATTTATGGTCTTTTACTTTGTTCCATAATTCAAAGCAATTCTATGTTCAAAACACTTTATGTATTCACTTTTTGAGCTCTAGTTTTTCTTTAAGTTTGAGTCATCAACCTCAAGCAAAGGAGGTACTTTGAACTTTAATGGAAATCACAAGACAAGATAAATAAACAAATATTTAATTCCTGTGAAGTATGACAAGTTAATGAATTGGTATATTGATATATCTAAGTACATGGAATGAATGTTGGAGAAGGGTGTAAATTATTCATATCTTACCTCATTCTCTTTTATAAATGACTCACCTTTTCTTCTCCTAAGGGATTTATGGACTAATTAATCAAAGAAAACTAAAGTGATGAAGGAGAAAGGGTTGTGCTGAAGCTAAGTATCACAAGATGGGAAGGTAAATAAAGTGTCTATTGCACCTTTATGTTCTTGATCTTGAACCTGTTGTATTGGGTCAGAATCTTCTTTCAATATCATTTTGCAGCTTTTGGACTCGAATCTTATTCCATCTGCCTCTGCTAGTGAGTCTAAGGTCTTCTACTTGAAGATGAAAGGGGATTACCATAGGTATTTGGCGGAGTTTAAGGTTGGAGATGAGAGAAAAGCTGCTGCTGAGGATACTATGCTGGCTTATAGGGCTGCTCAGGTATTTGTGGCTCGCTTTTTCTTTTTACTTCTTTTGGTATTAGTGAGATATTTTTGAATTTGTGCTGCCTTTATGGACCTGTGAGGTTGAACATTTGACTAGTGAATTGACTTTGAATACTGATTTTGTATCGCTACGGAACATCTCTACTTATCTGATCCATCTTTTACTGTTGTTATGTTTCCGTGTTCTATGTTACAGCCTTCTTCAATAGGCTAAAAAATTTATCTGATCCATCTCTACTTATCTGATCCATCTTTTACTGTTGTTCGGTCCCCATTACTACTTCAATAGGCTAAAAATTTTCATATTTTCTTTGTTTTTGATTGGTTGGTACTTGGTTATTGTGGATTACAGAGCCTGAGTTATGTTTGTCAATTATTTTTCTTTTTCCGTTAATAAACAGATGTATATATCATTTTTTTTAAATGTGAAAAACTGAGCTATCATTGATATGGCAGATATACGGGGCCCTTCGCACGATTCAAAAGCCAATAAGACGTAAGTTTTCTAATGTATGATCGTAGATCAGTAATTTCGTTTTTGTTTCCCTAACTTTTCTATAAATTTGCAGGAGACCACGACTCTACTGTGAACTTTCTGATTGTCCAGCGGAACTACTTCACCCCTCTGAAGATTGTAACGTGAATTCCACATTGCCCTTCACTCTTCAGGTGTCTCATTAGCCAGATTGACCACTAAGTAGTTATCTTGTGTGGAGAATATTATTTTTGAGATTTATTCATTACACTGAACATGCTTTTCATTGTCTAATCTGATATTTGTTTGCTTGGCTTGTTTCATGTACTATTGTAGAATGTATATATAAACATAATATTAATATTTTATTTTGTGTATTCAAATGTAAAAGACAAATGTTATAGTTTCTAACATAATATGAATTTCATTGATTTGTTGGCGTGTGAAAAACATATTTATCTACATTGACCCAATGTCGGTCTATAGGACAATAATGTAACAATTAAATAAAAATAAATTTGTAAAAATGAATAAAAAAACTAGGCTTTAATGTCGGTTTTAAACCGACATATCAGAGTTCAACCGACATTAAAGAGCTTCAATAACACTATCAAAGATGTCGGTTGAAAACTGACAAACCGACATTAAAGAGGCCTTTAATGTCGTTTTTAAACCGACATTAAAGAGGCCTTTAATGTCGTTTTTAAACCGACATTAAAGCCCAACCGACATTAAAGACCTTTAATAACGCTCACAAAGATGTCGGTTGCCAAGTGACATTAAAGGCCTTTAATGTCGGTTTTAAACCGACATTAAAGGCCAAAATTCTTGTAGTATACCTTCGTTTATTGTGTATCTTGTCAACACTTTTAGAAATAGAACAAGACTCACAATCATTAACGTATGGTTATTTATGGGTGGGAGTTTAAAATATTAACATGGGAGCATATATAGTAGTAGAAAAATTGATGCATAATGACACAATTTCAACCACATATATCAAAAGAAAAATACTTAGGTATATACCAAGCGTCATCTATTTCCATGCATTTTACTAAATTGTTTAATCATAATTCGTGAGTTGTAAGAAAGAAGGTAAAAACCATATGTATGTGCTAAGTATTGAGACATAAAATAGGATGAATCGACTTTTAATTAAAGGAACGTATAACTACAAACGCCATAGTTGAACCTATGTACCCTAAACAAATTCAAACCCTTCACCTTCCATATTTGTTTTATCATTGTTGTTTGTAATGCAACAAATCGTCAACTACGCAACAAAAGATTCAAGCAATACTTTCAGTTATTGAATAATAGAAATCGTATCACAAAGAAGCCGGCAGTGTGATGATCTTGCCGCTGCCGTTCCGCTGGAGAAGCCGAATTTACTCACAAATTGGAAGGGAGAGATGGGAATCATATGAACAAACCTTCACCCAATCCAAATAATCAAAAGAATTAACACAAACTCATATCAATTCAGTTCTTTCTCCTTTAACTACATTTTCCTCTTCTCTCTTTCGGGCAATTCAGATCTCACTTTTTGAAATTGGCCGAGATTAGTTAAAACAGTTTAAAAACGCATAACCAAATTCTTCTACGTTTTACTTCCAATCCGTTCCTCATCTTCCACAACAATTTCAAAAAGTTCAATTTCATCGCAACTTTCCATATCATTGGACAACTCATCGTCCTCTCGATTATCGCCAACAAGATTGTTGCTGGGTTTCGGTGTCAGCCGACTAAACCACTGAGAATCGATCATTCCCATCGAGAAAAGCTCTCTGCTATCTTCATACCCATTTCCATGGAAACCACCGGTATTATTCACAAGCGGACTTACGAAACATGGATTTGGAGTTCTTTGAGCTGGTATATACTTGAAAGCACTTTGCCCCAAATTTACCAAAACTGTAACGTCTCCGTTGGCCGCCAGAGTCGGGTAAAGTGGGCTCCCAAATTCCTCTGACTTGCAATTAATTACGTGCACTAATTCTGAATCCACCGTGAAGAACACTTTCTTTTGTTTTGGATCAAACCCACATCCGATCACTTTCTCCGGCCTTCCCCAATCTGCTTTTTCGGATTCAAACACTAATTTTATTCCTGAAAGAAAGAAAATCAATTACAGAGTTAGAACAGAGCATAACAGTTCTAATTTAATAGTTGGTAGTACTGCCCAAACAGCTTGCCTAATAATGACCAAAATAAAAAACATTTATTTTCGTCAATGTTGGTTGGTATTAAACAAAACAATCTGATTCTTTATTTTTTATATGCTATTTTATTTTACATTTTAATTGCTAAACACTAAAGCAGAGTGTCCACAAGGGAAAAAAAATGTTGTTCTTTTGGTTTCCTATTTTCAGTAAAGAAGAATGGGGGTTTGGATTTATACTTGATAATTGAAATTGAATGATCTTTTTTTTTCTTTGGGATTTTACCATCGAGATAGACTGAGCCATTGGAGTTGAATCCGATGCTACCCGAATAGCTGCCGGGAAGTTTAGAAGGGGCGGAGCCACCAGAAATTAGCCCAACGGATAACATCAAATCTTCAACTATTTCATCCTCTTGTCCTTTCCGATTGAGCTTTGATTCCTCAACGTTGCTAACTTTGTTATTCGATGTAAAATAGGCCAGAGACTCTGAACTCGCCTTCGAGCTATGATTCTCGGGTATCAGTTTGATTCTCTCCCCTTCTTTCGCGGCTCCGGTGGGTTCATTTTCATCGCCGGAAATATTCAGAATCGTGATTTCAAAATACGCTTCTTGAGGGAAGGAAGCCAGTGGAGGTCCCGGCAATGGGAGAGCGGTTCTGATTACAGAGGAAGCAGGATAAGAAGAGATTGTATTGTTAATTATCTTCTTAAACCCAGAATTAAGCCTAATCTTTTGCATAAAATCAGCCGATCCTGGACTCACTTCCCAGCTAATCTCCGTATCAGGTATCTCCTTCTCGATCTCACTGGCCGAACATAAACCCAACAATCGGGATCTTGAAGTTGGAGAAGACGACGTGTAGTCCGTAAAAGCGAATTGGGTCCATCCATTTTCAACCGCATCGTTAACGAGCGAAGGGCTGTCGTCCCAACTGAACAAAGTCTTTTGAGAAACCCCACGAGGGTAAAAATTACTGAGTCTCCTTTTTCCCTCTGATTCAGATTGGTGATGAAGCTTCAAAGCCCCAGAACCTGATCTCTGTTGAGAACTTTCCACACTCTGTAACTTCCCAATAGTTTCCGATTCAACAATACCCCCCCGTCGCTGCTTCCAAAAGTACAATCCGGTAAGTAACAATGCAAGAACTGCAATAGACACGGCAGCAACAGCAACAACAGAGGTTCCCACCATTTTTAAGACAGGTGATTTACATGGAATGGACACAAAGGAAGAAACTTTCGAGGAGAAATAGAGTTTAAGAGAGAATGGCGGAGGAAGTTAATATAAGAAACAAGCAAATGGGGGCGGCAGAAAATAAGGCATGCGTGGACTAAAGACCTTTTCCAAACAAGAAGAAAGTTAATAGTCGTCTCATCTCATGGCTTGAAGTTGAAGCAGTTGAAAGGAATAGACAGAGCTCAAAGATTTATTTAATACAAATTAGCCGACAAAGTTTTGCTGACAGAAAAAATGAAATGAGCTGATTCACTCCGCCGTACACGGCGGATGTTAAAGAACAAACTAACACAAAACACCATAAACCTTTGTTCATGTTACCTCAGACAGTTCAGTTATTACCATAAACAGGAATTCTTTTTGAAAAATGGGAAATTTATATTTCAATTAAACTCATAATTAAGTAATTTTCAATTAACAATAAATTTAGAGTGGGAGAATCTTGAAGTCTTCACGCAACATTGTCTTATTAAGAAAATGACTCAGAACCTCCATAAAAAAAAGAAAAGAAAAGGCTAAGCTGAAAATCCACTTTGTGATAGAGACAGATGGAAGGAAAGGGATAGTGACTTCCATTCTGTATGGCCTTTGTAAAAGTTTTGCAAAATATTATTATATCAATTGGTGCAATTTTCCATTTCATCACTCAATTTTTTTCCCTTCTTCTTCTTAATATTTGTTTCATTTGTTTAATGAGAAAGGAAAGCACAATTGTAAAATATATTAATTAGTCGGCAATGAGTCTTCATCTTTTCGATCCATAAATAATTAGTGGAGATCATCTTCAACTTAGATGAGACGCTAGCTAAAATTGAATTACCAAATTACACACTTGGCATGATTTCAAGTTCTTTACATAACTACTACTAATGTTCAGCATGATTTTGTGGTTGGAGAATGTAAAAAAATGTGTGGGATAGAAAGTAATTAATGTAAAATCTGATATGATTGAGTGGGGGAGTGTCTTGTAGTATAATTTCATATGAGCAAGGGAGGGGGAGGGGTATAGCTACAGCTCTATTATTAATGATAATATCAACTCTATGCACAGTTAATATTTTGGCTTCTTTTTCTTTGTTTTTTTTTTTTTTTTTAATTTTTTTTTAAAGAGCGAGCAACATTATTGTTTTTTGTGTTAATAATATGCCATCATAATCAAAGAGACCTACTTTAATTTAATTTCTTTGAGAATATGGAACCATGATTTCTGAAGTACTCAATCTTATCAGACTAAATTAAAAGTAATCTAGTTTTGTTGTTTTCTGACACTAGATGGAAATCAAATCCAAACAAACTGATCTCCCTTTCTAAAACTTAATAATATAATGTGTTCAAAATGGCAGTGACCCTTTTAAAAAAGCAGAAAAAGAAAAGGTGAAAGCAAACATTCCGAGGGTTATGAATGAAAAAAAAAATGGCAAAAAAAGAAAAAAGGGTTGAGGAGAATTCAATAAATGTATAAAGAAAAGGAGCAAAACCATGCAAGTAAGAGCCAACTCCAATTTCGAATGTCTGTGTTCCAGCAGACAGATTCCTCTTATGTAATGATTGGCTGCTGCTTCTTCTTCTTCTTCTTCTTCTTCTTCTCTACCTAGCTATCTTAAAATTAACCATCAGATTTTCATAAAACTAAGGAACCGTAAATGTCCCATAAAAAAAAAAAAAAAAAATTAAGAAAAGAAAAAAAAGACTATTGTTGTGAATTGAATTTGGCACAGCACAGGAGTCAAAGTCTTCAAATAAACTGTTGTTTATTGTTTTCTTTCATCGAACTTTTTGGATGAGATATAATTTGATATTTCTTGAAAAGGGTTCTTTTCATGAGGTTAAAATTTAAATGAGATGGGAAGCACGTTCGTCCCGACACCAATCTTCTCCTTCCATTGCTGCATCTTGCCGCCACACATAATATGCTTTCGCATAATATCTTTTTAGGAATCTCATGTTTTGAAACTTTCCCTCTTCTTCTTCTTTTCCCTTAGCTGGCAATCTGCTTTTTCTTTTGTCTAATTTGATTATTGTTTTTATTAATTCAATACAAAGGAATAAACACGTTTCCCTCTCAAATATCAGATGATTCTGTGTATCATTTTAATATGTGCACTTCCATTTAATTTCATTTCATTTTATTCCATGGTTGTTATGTTGTGTGTGTGTGTGTGTGTGTGTGTGTGTGGGAGTAATTCAAGACACGTGTTGTTATTTTAGATGATTGGGCCCGATCTGGATTATCTTGTAATGGGCCGGCGTTATTGGACTTGGGCTTATATAATGATTACGGCTTACGGATCCAAACATATGAGTTAAGGCCCAATTAAGACGCGCGAAGTTTGTCCGCGACTGAGACTCGGTGAGAGAGGAGAACCCTTCTGGGTTTTGGATAAGCAATGAATAACACGAATTTCGTCTCTAATCCTATGCTTGCTTTGCCATTACTACCTTCTTCATCTCAGTTGTTGTTTTCGAATAACGCAATTGATTTCAATCATAGGGTCTCCATTGTTGTAAAACCCACTTTTCAGGGTTCGTGTAGATGGAGAATCCGAGCCACTGCAGAAAACGGAGCTTCATCGGCGTCGACTTCGCAGATCGATATGGTGAGGAACAGGGAGGGGATTTTCACCGCCAAACAAAGCAAGGTTGTTGTCCTTTGGGACCTTGATAACAAACCCCCTCGTGGGCCTCCGTACGAGGCGGCTATGGCGCTGAAACGAGTGGCGCAACGCTTCGGCCAAGTGGTCGACATGTCGGCTTACGCTAATCGCCATGCCTTTATCCATTTGCCGCAGTGGGTTGTTGAAGAACGCCGCGAGCGTCGGCAATTGGACATTCTTGAGCGCAAAGGGTTGTTCACGCCGTCCGAATCATACGTCTGCGGGGTTTGCGGTCGGAAGTGCAAAACAAACCTAGACCTTAAGAAGCATTTCAAGCAACTTCACGAACGGGAGCGCCAGAAGAAATTGAATAGAATGAGGTCTCTCAAGGGCAAGAAGCGACAGCGTTATACGGAAAGGTTCGTATCTGGAAATCACAAGTACAATGAAGCAGCGAGGTCTTTGATTACTCCTAAAATTGGATATGGGTTGGCCTCAGAATTGAGACGTGCTGGGGTTTTTGTGAAAACAGTAGAGGATAAGCCTCAGGCAGCTGATTGGGCTTTGAAGAAACAGATGCAACACTCGATGAGTCGTGGTATTGATTGGATGTTTCTTGTTTCTGATGATTCGGATTTCTCGGAGATGTTAAGGAAGGCTAAGGAAGCTAATTTGGGAACTGTGGTGGTGGGAGATCGTGATAGGGCATTGGGTAGGCACGCAGATTTATGGGTTCCATGGATGGGGGTTGAAAATGGGGATGTTACAGAGGAGGATTTGGTGCCCAGAAGATGGAGGATGAGGAGAAGTGACAAGGAAGTGGATGAAGGTGATGATGGCTTTTCAGTTTCTAGTTTCTATGGAGACATTGAGGCTGGTAGCGATTTGGAGAGTGTAGTGGAAGAGCTTGCTTCCGCAAGTACAGAGTTCAATGGGTTAAGAATTTCTGCATTTTCAGAGGGGGAAGATGAAGAAGAAGATGATGATTGGGTTGAAGAGGATGTTGCACCTGACTATCTGCTAGTGATGAGTGACGAGGAAGATGGGTATTTCTGATATGTCAGCATGATGATCAGACATTTCATTTGTACATTGAATTTTTTTTACCGAAGTTCATTCATCGTGAAGGATCTTTATTTTATTGGATGAAGTTCATGATGTCCTGATTGCTCGCTTAAAACATGCGTAAGAAGATTGGCATCTCCAAAGATATGTGCGGTGTCATGTATTCATTGTCCAACACCCCAGTCTTCCAATATCAGCTGGGTGATTACATGGCTTCCACATTTGAAGGTTCAGATTTTCCATTACCAACATTTACCCCTTTTTTTCAATATTTATCTAATAATGTAAAATACATGGACATCCTCTCTTTGTCCAAGATGCATGATTTGATATTTGATCTGATCTTCCATCTAAATATAAAAGTTATATGTGCTTCCTGTTAAACTGGGGGCCGCTGCATATGCTCCAAAAATTTAGCTTTCCATTCAATACTTGTTATCTCTATGGCACTTGCGATGTGATACTGAGGACTTTATATTGGACCTAATCGACTTTTTGACTAGAAGAGTTGCTCTTTCAATTCTCAACTGGTTTGGTTAATCATTTAGAAGAGAGATTTAATTTAATAAAGGAAGATGCAGATGTATTAAGGCATAGATGTTGATGGATCTCGCTCATTTGTCAAACATAAGCATCAATACACAATTTGGTTTTGGCATTTACAATGGAGACAGAACAGAAGCATTACTTACAGCATAAGAATTGTTTATTTTATGTTGATGAAGTGAAAAAGCGGTGGCTACTTGTATTTATGATTAGGTAGGAAGGGAAGTCAAAGGTGAATTCAGATTGAAATATAGAAGATGATGTTGGATTTGAGTCTCATTTGTGAAATCAGTTTGAAATGCGAGTAATGATTCATAGTTATCCAAACTTTTGTTGGAGGGTTAGATTGAGGAGAAGGAATGAAGAGGATGTTAGGTCCAAAATGTCTGCCTCTTTTTAGGAGTGTGGAGTTGGCTGTACGGCGCCATTTGATTGGTTTCGTGTGAGAACTGAGAAAGGGGAAGTGAGTGTCGGCATTGAGAGGTTTGATCGTTGGAGGGAAGTTTTTCTTTTCCTTTTATTTTCAACAGCAGTAGTATGGCGATTGGAACTCTGACTTTCAGATGTAGTTCATGTCAAAATATTATCGAATCAAGTTCATCTTAGCTTATTTCGAATCTACATATAATCATATTAATATTAAGTAGAAGATGGTTAGTGCAATACTATTGTGTCGTTTACTAAAATTTACGATGACATTAAGATGCATAAAGACAAGTGCAATAACAACAAGATATATAAAGATTGATCTTTATGCAATTGTCGTTCATATTAGTCAAGTCAAGAGGTTCAATGATTAGAAGCCCCAATGGGTGCCTTCATCTTTGTGGGAGTGGTGCCATCACATCTACACCCATTATTCTACTCCTCTTTTAGCTTCCCTTCTTTTTTTCCAATCAGGGTATTAGAATCACTCCTTCAAAATTAATGCTACGCTTTTGTTTCTCCATATTTGTCTCTGTGGTTTATAGAAACTTTGGCTCAACTACACAACTTTTTTCCACCGATTTTCAAAAGTTTTCATATTTCTTTCCGAAAATATTTACAAATATAACTATTTAGCCTATCACTTTGATGTTTTGTAAATAGTTTGATTTTTTTTTGTTATATTTGAAATGAATCTAAAAAAGCTTTCAATTTTCACTATGCTTAAAGTTGTAAAAAAGAGAAGTATGCACTTATTTAAATTTACCATCAGGAAAAAAAAGTATATTTATCCCTAAAGTTGTAAAATGGAAAAGAAAGATGAAGAAGCAATTTATTCCACTTATCTTAGAATGCCACTTTAGCTAACTTCAACTATTAACTCTATCATTTTTAACACTTCGAAAGACTTCTAAATCAAGTGTTTAAAAGAAAAACACAAAATTTCTCTATTGATAAACTAATACCTTACGATTACGTAAAAAGTTAAATATAAGATAAAGTCTACTAAAGATAGATTAATATCTTATAGACTAAAGTACGAGTCTAATAAGTGATAAATCTAATATCATAGATATGTCTGTCATCGATATACTAAAATTTGAGGCTATATATGATAGTATAATATCACTAATAGAGCAATAATATTATTAATTAATGAAGTGAGGTGAGACTGTCGACGATAGACTCAAGATACGTGTCGAAATGATCGAGTGCATTAATGGTAGACTCGCAATGAATAGTCCACTACTTGAGGGAAAAAAAAAGAAAAAGAAATGAAACCCTAAAACCTGTCGAAATGAAAATCACAATAGACAAAATACCATCAAATTGATGGATTATAATTGATTTTCACTTAAATTTTAGTAGAATAATATGAAATCAACTTATATCAATTTGGGAAGAAATTGAGAAAATTTGAACAAAACCCACGTAACATATAAAACACAAAACAATCCAGAAGCATACTAACATGGATGAAAACGCATAGTAGAAACCATATACTAGAATTGGCAATTAATTGAAGAAAGCATCCTCTCAAAATAATAAATCTAAAACAAAGATGTCAACTATATACTATATACTATATATGTGTGTGTGTGTAGATCAAACTCTATATATATATGTGAATGTGTGTGTTTACAAACGTTTCCATGTTTATCCAAACAGGTTGTCCTTGCTACATGTTTTCTTAAATATTGGTCTAAAATTAATTTCAGTTATTTATATATAATATGATTAATTAATTGAGGATTATTGCGTAATTTTGGATGAAATGTGTATGTGTGTGGTGGCGGCAACTGCTGGCTTCGCTAAATGACAACAGATATATCAACGTTTAGTTTGTTTGTAGTTAACCCTTTTCTTTTCTTTCTTTCCAGAAAATAAAGAAAAAGTGTGTTGAGTTGATTACTGAAGTGCATGCTCTCTGTTTCTTTAAATGAAAATGACAAAGAAGGTCGAGTTGGAAAAATCATAATTAATAATTTATTCATCGATAGAGGTAATTAATTTTGTCTATCTTTTTAGATTGACATTTATGAAAGATTAAAAATTAAAACAAAACAAAAAAAGAAGCAAATCGTATAAGTTTTAATAGAACAATTACTTTGATATATTAGTTTAGTTTAATCCTTAAAGAATAAAAATCGATAGGAGAGAGAGAGAGATAATAATGCTGAAAAAGGAAAGATTATTTGTGGATATAAAAGTGGGGGGAGGATATGTATAATGTAATTTGGATCTCAACATAATGAAGAGAAGACCCTTCAAATCACGTATATATATATATATATAAATAAAGGTAGGAAGTAAGAGTTATGAGCATAGTTATGTTGTGCCAAACCCAGCCGACTTGCCTCTCCCAACTTGTCCTCTTCTGGATTTTCCCTAAATTATTTATTTTATTTCTCCTTTATTTATTTTAAAATTTAGTTTTTCTATGATACCATACTTTCATAATTATCAAATTATATGTTTTAAGTTTCTCTTAAGAACGAATTTAGTTGTTGGTGTCATGATTTTGTTATTTAAGCGATATGGGTGGATTAATAGTGGCCTTGAATGTTAGTATTGATTTCATTTTAATTGTCAAATTTGTCATTAAATGTTTGATAGCTCTATAATGTGGCTTTCAATGTATGTATGTATATTGGATTCTATATATTTCACAATGATTATATAGGTTGGTTTTGGATGCGAATATTTAAGCTTAAGGTTGTAGTAACTTTTGAAATAATTACCAGAGGTGAAATTAAGTAAAAATTTCATCGATTGTTTTTAAAAAACCAAACAAATTTTAAGAACTAATTTTCAAATTCAAAAAGAAAAGTTTTTGTTCTTAGCTAAAAAGTCCAACAATTTCTTAAAACAATCAAATCATAATAAAAAAAAAATGGGAATGAAATAAACTTAGTTATAAAAAACAAAAAAAAAATAATTGAAATAATTTAATTTACTTATCTACCAAAATTAAAATATTTAGAGAAAATCAAAACCATTTAATAAATTTACCACATGGCACATTATCATTGGACACCGCCTAGGTTTGCACCCAACGCATACCTCTTCCCTAATCTTCTTTAGTTTGTTGTATATATAAAATAATAAGTATACTCTTTTCTTCTCCCACACCTTTTTTTTTTTTTTTAATCTTTATTATTTTAAATGTAATGCCCTTTCACTAATTATCTAAATTTTAATCTTAATAAAATCATTACCAATCACATCTTTTTTATTATCACGATGATGTGCGTGTGATAAATTTAATTGAAAACGTTGATATATAATCCTAAATGACAACCTCATCATCGTGATGACATTTTTCATATAGAGTTCACTTACAATTTAACTTATCTACGCAATGATGGTGGTCCTTTCCCTTTTATCTTTTCACATGTTTTTCCCCCCTTGAGATGATAACCGATATTTTATACTCATCGAGCCATAGTCAACTATATTTTTCTAACATAGCATACAACATAGGGAGGATTCAAACCTCCAATTTCAAAATAGGATAATATGTATCGAGGAATCATATTCATTTTGGTTTGATTCCTTTTAATACCGCTACAACTTTATTGAACTAATATATATAGAGAGAGAGAGAAAAATTGAATGATAAAGAAAAGGAAAATGTCCATGCCATACATTTTCCACACTCTAATCGTCATTGCTTATTTTAAATGTTGAATAAAGCATTAATTAAGGATAATAATTATCATACTCGTAACATAGAGTTATTAAAAGTCAAGATGTTTAATCAAACCGACCTTCCTCCTTATTAGTTATGGCCAAACAATTACTTTCACGTAATATATCTTGAGTTAGGCAATCCGAATCATGTTAGTAGTAACATTCTATTAGTAAAATTTATCCCAACTTCACTAAGTAAAATCATTTAATTTATTTACAACTTGACCAACTATATTTTATTTTATTTTATTTTATTTTCTTCCATGTGGTAACAATGCTTTGAAATAAAATATATGAATATCCATAAAAGTTTATTAAGAGTGCAAAATTAAATAAAGAGAAGAGTATTATGTAATGTAATATGTAAGTTGAGGGGGAAATTTGTAATATTCTTTTTAAAATTAGTATTAATATTAATTGCGTGGACGGAAAGTTTTGGGCGGACACAGAAACCACCGCCACCGACTTTTGTCTTAGCTGCTTCGCTCCCACGCTCTCGCATCATCATCCACTTGTCCACCATCTAAGCTTTCTTCTTTTTTTTTCCCGACGTCACCTTCGACATATACAAATAATATTATCTATATATATATATATATATTTTTTTTTTTCTTTCTGTTATTTCAGTTTGGTCAAGAAAAGAAAAAAAAAAAAGAGAGAAGAAAAATCCCTTCGTTTGAATTAAAATTAGGTAGGAGAAATCCACGTCGGCTCTCGCATGTCCACAAACTGCTACGTGGATTTTATATTTTTGGTACTTGTCACCCCTTCGTTCGGTGAATGTTACTTCTCACCTTAAATATATATTTATGTCTATATTTTTATCAGTTCCAATCATCCATCCTTAACCTCTCAACTCACTCCCTTTCTTTTCATCAATTTCACCGACTTCTTATATTGACTTAATGTGGTACGTTTTTAGACGTAACAAATGATGTAAAATAATACAACCATTATTATTACTTCAGAATTTCGGTGGATACCATTCTCTCCGGCCGTCAACATATGAAGTCCGGGTATCATATTATAATATGAAGTAAGAGTGAGTAATTAGGGAAATTAAGGAGAGAAAGAAAAGGGAAAAGAAAAGGGGGGGAATAATAGATAAATATAAAAAGATGAAAGTAAAAGGAGGAAGAGAGATGTTTAAAAGATGTCGGCCAAGGTTGGATTTGTCTTGAAGGAAGATCAACGTGGCGGCCGTGCCAATTCGACAGAGAAGCAGCCAAGTCGGAAACAAATTTCGGCCCCGTCCTTTTATCCTAATATATGTATAAATAATATAATCCCAAAACCCAAACCCAAACCCAAACCCAAACCCTATCTATGTATTTAAAGCTCATCCATACAACGCCACCTTCTTTTTTGGTTCGAACGGCTGTGCCTCTTTTTGTTTTTATATACCCAATTCATAAGAAAATCCCAACCCAAAATCCCATGTAGTTACTCTTCCTTTTCATATTCATCGTTTTTCTCATGCCCCCCCCCCCGCCCCTTCCCTGCTTCTCAATTTTCGATTTTTACCTCTGAACTCTTTTGTATTTAAATACACACCCAAACACAGACCGTGTGTTTGGATTATTAATTAATTTTTTGTGTTTTCTCTAAAGATCATATGGAAGGAGAAGTTTGCTCCTCTGTAAATTCATCATCCCCAAAGAGGAAGCAACGGCATGATGATCAGAATCATCTCCAACAAGAAAAGCCTTACAGAGGAATACGTATGAGGAAGTGGGGAAAGTGGGTTGCGGAAATCAGAGAACCCAACAAACGCTCCAGGATTTGGCTTGGTTCATACACAACCCCCGTCGCTGCCGCTAGAGCTTACGACACCGCTGTCTTCTATCTCCGTGGGCCCACCGCTCGACTTAACTTCCCAGATTTGATGTTCGAAACCGACCAGCTTCACGACATGTCCGCCGCCTCCATACGCAAACGAGCCACCGAAGTCGGCGCTAGGGTTGACGCCATCCAGACCTCTCTCCACGCCTCTAATTCCGCCGGTACTCAAGTTTCCGATAAGCCCGATTTAAACGAATACCCCAACCCTGAAACCTCAGACGACGATTAATCTCAATTAATATCTCTTTCTCCACCGTTATAAGCAAAATTACTAAAAAGAGTATCTTTCCTCACAAGATTATCATGATTAAAAAAAAAAAAACGGAACCACAATGATTCCGTTTTGTTCGGTTGTAGTTCTTCGATTGTAACCGGCTTATACGAATACTTGAACTCTCGCCTAATTTTGTATTTTCGTTCTTATTCGAATTCAAAATTTTTTTCTTGGTATTTGTGGTTAGTTTTTGTTACCGCCGCCGAGGACGGTTGGTTCCGGTTAAGCCCACCGGAGAAATTTAAGATAAGGGACAAAAAAAAAAAGTTCGGAGGGAGGGGGGACAACAAATGGTGCACATGACATGCTTGTGGAGTCCACAAGAAGGCACAAAGAAAAGAGAAGCCCAATATTATGTGAGAGCGAGAGAGAAAGCGATATATAGTAGTGGCCCTCTCATATATTAGGTTTTTTCCTTTCTTTTCTTTTTTCAATTTGTCACTTGCCGTTGAATTTCATTTAATGTGACGGCAACCGGACTGCCGCCGCCGCTCTCCGCTCTTGCCAAACAAAAAACTAATTCTACTACTACTCCCGCCGTCGTCAATATGGTTGGGCTTTAGTCTTCTCGTATTAAATGAAATTCTTAAATTCTATCATCTTATCTATGTAAATGAACTTTAAATTAAACAATTGATCAAAACTTTTGACTTTTCTTCCCCATCTTCCTTTATAATTCCTGCTGTGGATGTGGGTCGAGCCTGAAAAATTGAACTCCATTAATTTTGTATAATTATAACACACCGCTTTTCATGGATCTTGTACATAATCTCAATCTTCATAATTGTATATGTGTTTATGTGTGTATATATCCTTCATGCGCACCCCATTACCAATATAAATAAATTAATAGTGAGTTATATTATAAGGTAGCTGAAGTTTCTATTTTAATACGTAAACCGAATAGAGAAACAGCAGTTTTAATAATTAACGAAAATCCCATCACTAGATTTCGCATAAACAGAAGGTCGGTGGCCGGTGCTGGTGCAGGCTGCAGTCAACGGGTACCCTCTAATTTACTGTTCACTTTAAGATTAGACGTTTAATCAATGATTTAGGAAAAAGAAGGTGGGGTTTACAGGAATCGATTCGATCACTAATACTAACTTCGCTGAGAGAGAATAATAATAATAGAAGGTCCTAAAATGTACATCAATCCAGATGTAAACTATATACAGGAAGCGTAACAAGGTACCTTACTACCAAAGCTTATTAATTTCTAACATAACAATATAAACAAACAAAAAGTTAGAGAAATTGTGAGAAACAATATGGTATTTATGTCGTCTAAAACGATGGTAATAAACAATGAAAATGTTACTGAGGTGGTGAGTCAGAGGGCGATGGAGGTGTCATTTTCATAAGGAACCGTCTCCCAATGCGAAGAGGGTTTTGTTGGGATTGGGATATAGTTGAGTAACGTGTCAAGTAGTTATTTACAACACAACTTTTGTCCCCACCGCTTAAAAATCCTTCTAATATATTCGAGAAATTGAATAAATCCACAATTCGACGGCCACTGACCATTTTGTGTGTATATATATAATGCTTTCGGGGATAGCTACAACAGAAGAAAAATCAAAGAAACAATAATGATGAGACAAAAATGTATTATATGATTTCATAACTCCGTACACAGCACACAATTATGTGGAAATAATAAACTACTACATTAATATATATGAAGCGGAGAGTGGAGAAATGATGTGGGGGAGAGTCACAACTCATAAACTCAACCAACCATCAAACCCAAGAGTGGGTCTGTAGTGAAAATAAAATATTTGAGTATGGTCGTCGGCCGAATATTAATTGAGAAATATATTTGTGATCAGAAAAAGAAATATATCATAATATAACTTACTATTTACTATTCTAAGATATGATTGTAATTTAACTGACGATGGAGGGAAGGGGAATTAGAGCAGCAAAAGTGAACAAAAATAACTGGTAGTTGCCTAGGTGTGGGGAGAGCAGGGCGGAGATATTCACGCAATTGTGTATTTTTTCAAAGCAGAGCCGTAAAAGAAATGAACACCGATGATTTCATAATGCCACGATTTCGACCACTATCTTCTTATTAACTTTAACTTCTCGTTCAATATGTAACTATTTCTTTCTTAAATAGTTGCAACCTATAGATATTACTTGGGTTTGTTGAATTCAATAAAATTATCTATTTGAATAATCATGTCTCCTTTTGAAGGGTTGTATTCTCTTGGTATCAATTGCATTGAGTTAGACTATTAACTTTACTTATTAGACTCAACAAACAACAAACAACTTATACTTGGAAAAGTTGTGCCATTAAAAATTTAATATTAAGGCATGGACAAAAACTAAATAGTCACTCTCTTAATTAATTAATTAAGGTTTTGTTTTGAATGACTTAAAAGAAAAAAAATATTTTTTTAAATTTTTTTAAAACATTTTTTCTAAAAATTTCTTGAAAGAAAAACAGATATGTGTTCGGCAATGTTTCTTTCAAGAGTGTTAGGTAAAAATTTGTTTGATTTTAATAGAGTAAAAGGCTTATATATATGGAGATTTTGATAGAGGTTCGACGATGATTATCGAGGATGTTGGTTTGAGGTGACCAGGGACAGTTACGTTAAAATGATAATGAGAGGTTGACAACAGTGGTCATTGAAAGTCAAACGATGACAATCACAAAAAAAATAGTTGTTGGTGACAATAACAGTCATAGAAAAATGATTGACAAAAGTTGACCTATAACGGTTACTATAAAATAATTGACAAAAATAAGCCAACAACGGTCACATAAAAATAACCAACAAAAGTCGATAGGCAAAGACCATAAAGAAAATGGTCAAAAAAAGTTGGTCGACGACAATTGACAGAGAGATGGTTTTGAAGGTTGGTTGGTGAGGATAGTAGAAGGTGTTGGCCGCATTGTTTCATACAAATAAGAAGATTAACCATTAAACATGTCAAATTTATTTTTCTAAAATTTGGTTTAAGTTGTTTATCATAAACTACAATATTTTATAAATTTATTTTAGATGATGGCAAAAGGCATAATCTTTTTTCCAAAACAACTTATTTTTTAATTTAATAACTTGAAAGTACAATCCAAACACATCTTAAGTCCAAGTTAGATGAGAAAATTTTGTTAGTGTATAATCCGTAGTCCATAGTCTATTGATTTCTATAAAACGACCAGCATTAAAAAGTAGTTTGGGATCCCTAAATTAAACATTATCACACATGAGGAAATGTCGACAATGGTAAGTGCATCATTGATGCGACGACATATCAAATTGTGAAAGAAAGAATAATGTGGTTGCTAACAAAGAGAAATTTAGTGAAGAGGGATAGAGCGAGGGTTGGGTCAGTGTTGGTGGGCCGGAGAAGAGGAACGGAGGTCCATAGTGGGCCCTGAAGAAATGGCCCAGATGCCGGAGGCCAAGATGGGCAAGTACGGACACCTACACCATTCAATTTATTGGAGGGCTCATTCCACATATAACAAACACAAAGGTTAAAAATTTCTTCTAACCTTTTAGCCTATAGAAATGTACAAAAAAAAAACTCATCAAACACATGAAATTTTTAATTTCTGAAGTCCATCATCATCGATAGACTAGACCTGATAGCAACCTATCATCGATAGACTCCTATAAAGATCTATTATTGATACCATACTATTATTATCGATATATCGGTTTATCAATGATAGAAAACTATTGTTGATATATCTCTATCATCAATACTTTTGTATCATAGATCTATTAGTGATGACACGCTATCAATGATATACTTGTAAGTGATAAAATTTTATCGACGATAAAAGCATATGATCATCGAAAATATATTAGTGTGGTTCATGATTCTTTTTTATTATTTTCTATAAATGATAAACATTTATTAATAACGATTCCAACATGTAAGTGATACACATTTTTATCTTCGATAAAATTCTATTGATGATGAAAATAAGCATATCCTTGAAAACATATCATTATGATTCACGATTTTTGTTTAGTTTTGAATAATTCGTAGAAACTAGTCGTTAATGCCTCTATGAATGATAAACTTATAATTGATAAACTTTCATTAATGGTAAAACCATGCCATAAAAAATATATTTGAAGTGATTGTCTTTTTTTTCTTTTTGTATTGTTCATTATAGTCTATCGATTATAGGTTTCTATCATTGATAAACTTGAAGAAAATTGAATTTGTTTTTATGGAAAGTAAGAAAAAAATTTATAATTTTTTTTTATATTTTTAATGTTGTTGATAAGTATCTAGCAGTATTGGAAGAAAATTGAATATATTTTAATGAAAAAGCAAGTATAGTTCCATGGTTTTTTTTAAAACTTGTTTAGAGTTTATTGGATATATTTGTATCATTGGTACACTTGAAAAAAGTTGAATTCATTTTCATAAAAGGTAAGAAAACATATATATAGTTCCATTGTGTGTGTTTTATTTTCTAATATTAGAGTTCATCGATTATAGGTTTTTATCATTGATAGGTTTGGAGAAAGTTGAATTTTTATACGTAGAATTAGAATAATATATATATCATTGTTGTTATTTTAGTGTACATGTTAATAGGTGTCTATTGATGCTATGTTTCTAACATCAATAGACTTGAAAAATGAATTGAATTTGTTTTCATGAAAAATAAGTAAAAGTATAGTTTCATTATTGTTTTTATAGTATTGTTGATTTAAGTCTATTGGTGAAGAATTATAGTTTCATTGTTGTTTATTTTGTGTGGATTAGAGTCTTAATGTTAAGTTTTTATCACTAAATTGTAGGCTTAAAAGAAGATTTAACTTTATATTTCAAGAAAATGTATAGATTCCTATAGGTGGACCGATGGTGTTTTTGTTTTGTTTTTTCCCATAAAAACACTGCTATTGTCGGTAAATGTTTCGTGTAATTGATTGTAGAAATATTTATATGAACAAGCGATAAAATTCAGTGCCTATGAAATCATTTTAACGATAAATCAAAGAAAATGTAGAACGAAAATTTGGATGAAATTCAATTAGATCAGGTTAAATAGAAGATTGTGACTTAAGTCTATACTCACCACCACTTATATGAAATTTCACATGTTAATTGATTACACGAAGTCTAAACCCATAAGTTGATTACACCTATTAGATTATTGTTGCTTTAGTTAAAAACTCCATTAGCTCTTACAAGCTTCCAATATTCTCTAAAATTAAACTTAAAAAATTAATTTGTCAAGAAACCCAAACTCTCAATTTCATCATTTTTTACAAATCCCGACATGAACAAATGAGAGAAACATCGAAGAGGATTGATTGAGCAAGAGAAGGATGAGAAAATCCCAACAAATATAACGAGTGTTCGCTTAAGAGAGTGAAGAATTTTATTCGAAATAAAGACTATTTTTGGAATAAATAACAAATAATCAGAATATTGGAGAAAATCTGCTTCCTATATCATTGATTAATTCTTCTAAAAATGCTACTCATTGTGATTACGGAAATAAAAAATTTACTATATTTCCAAATTGGGAAGTCCTTTTCTTCTTGAAACGTGCAGATGTTGTGTCCTAATTTTCTTTTTGGGCTTGAGTCCATCCATAAGTCTTGGAGGTTGCATAGAGCAACACCTCAACCACCAATAGAAGAGTAAGAGAGAAGATAGGAAAGGAAAGGAAAGACAAGTGGAAGGGAAAAGCAAGTAGGAAGCATGTGTCAAGTGGGCAAAAAGATCCATAGGAAGCCCAAATGAAAACACATGAGTTTTGCTTTGCACTTCAGAGATCACTTGTTTGTGGCTTCAAACTCATTCACTTCACCCATATTCCAACTTGTTCGTGGCCGATCATTTCATATTTAAATATTGGTATCATATATCATTGTATGTAAAACAATTATGGGCCTTTTAAGTTAAGCCCATACTGCCTTCTGTCTCTTCTTTTATCTTTTTCTTAGCTACTTCATCTCCCCATGTGAATATCATCCAATAACTCTCCTTCGTATCTGCGATCTGCATCTTCTTCGAATTTCTCCCATCTTATTTCTTATTCTCTCAAATATAATATTCTCTTATATGTATATCTTATTTTGAAGCTGTCTACGTATCTGACCAAAATATCCTTCACCTTAGTTGCGTGCAAACTTCTTCCACTCTTCAAAACACAAATATATAATCCTTATCCCCATCTTTTACAAATCACTATATTACCTTTCTCACTCAAATGCCCCACCTTCACAATGACTTTCTTATAAAACCAACCAAAAAACACAATATATTTCCTTTTCCTAATTTTCGTTTTATCTATTCACCTTCTCCCATCATTTCATTTTCCTAATTTTTCAATTTAATCTAATCAACCTTTTTCCATTAATAATATTATAAAACTGGGTGGAAATAAGATATAGAAATCTCTTAAGAAAAGTGATTAAAAGAAGTGGGAACTGATATTTAGTTATTGATAGGTTATCTTATAAAGACTGATGTTTATAAAGAAAATAGATGTAACATGATGATGCAAGAGGGAGAATATTTAAACTGGAAATAAAATGTTGTACCATTCACTTTTAAGGGAGAAAAATAAAATAAAAAACGAAATGTCAATATTTTGGGAATGAGACATGTTTGCTTGATGAACCAAATATGTTGATGATCTTTACTTGCCTTGCTGTCACTTTTAGAAGCCACTTGTTAATAATCCAAACTAAAAGAGATTATATATATACACACACATATACATATATAATATAACGATGCAGTCCAGACGAGCTGGATCTTTGTAATTTGATATGGACATTATCCCTATATTGCCCATTATTAAATCAAGCAAATGTTAAGAAAACGTTTGACCAAACAATATGTGATTGAGTTTGTTGGATATAAAAAAAAAAAAAATTACCTACCTTTTAGGTATACGAATAATTGAAAACGTTTATTACTTCGTTCTTCGTTTTAACTCACATTTTCACTTCTATCTTCTATAATAATTATCAAATTAAGTTCGCGAGAATAATTCTTTTAGTGTAAGAAAAAAAAGTTTGAGATATTGATGGAAAGACAAATATTTTTATTATTAAAAAATTGTCTCACACTTCTTAAAGTTACCATATTTTATTCATAAGAGTAAATAGGACTTTGGAATTAAACGATGCTTATCTTTCGACCAATTGGGTCAGAACATGTAAAAGACATACCCCTCGACTATTTTGCTAGGCTTGGGCGGAACTAACGTGTTAGCTTAGGATAATTCCCCTAATTTTTATCATTTTCTTTATTTTGTTGATCTTGTTATTTTATTGCATATGCATCTATTTTTTGTCAATTGTATCGCCTAAAGTTCACTTATAACCATAACGATAAATTTGAATTTGAATAAAAACTATAGAATGAATTTTAAGATTCATACTCACAATCAACTTGTTAGCGGTTTCTTTTGGTAGATTTGACCAAAAAAAGTTTAAATTTGATCCGTAGTTCATACTTATTACTTTTCCAAGAATGAAAAAAAAAACATGTATAAGTGAGAAATAAAATATGAAAATTAAAGAAAAGAAAAAGAAGAACACATTTTTATATAAAGAAGAGATAAGATGAAATGAACTACCTCATTATATCGAAGTTCGTAATAATAATAATAATAATATATATAAAAAAGGACGATCATGTGGAAAACACAACAATTTAATTATAAAAAAATAAAAATAAAAAGGAGTAATTAGGAAGAGAATGTGAAGGGAATCTTAATAATATGATTAATTTTAAAAATAGGAGATAGAAAATTACGTAAATAGGTAAAGAAGGTCAATAAGGCAAAGTGGAAGAAAGGAAGGGTCATTGTTTATGTCTACGATGGGGGGGAAAGGGGACAAAAACACAATAGATAAATAGAAAATTAATTAAAAATTTATAATAAAAATAAAAGAGCGTAAAATACTAAAATTGGATTGCCCAATACTAATGCAACCCACCAGTAGGGGATAAGAAGATGAAGTGTAATTTAGAGAGATCCCTTTCCTTTCTTTTCCCTCTCTCTTCCATAGGAACCATTCAAACGCATCACCACGACGTGGCTACTTCTCACTCCCTCAATTCCCCTTTTTTTTTATCCCCTTCTCTCCTTATTTTCAATTCAATAAACAAAACACAAAACACAACGATTAATGCAATTTTAATTCCCATTTATGTCGTCTGAGTTTAGCAAAAAGAAAGTCATCATATTCACTTTTTTTTACGTCCAAAATTAATTACAATATCAACATTTATTACAATTTAGTGCTTAATCGAAGCATACCCAAATTTTAATTCTCAATTTTTATCTTTTTTTTCAATTCTCGTGTTAATCTCGTTGCAAATTTGATTGAAACATGCAATGTAGATGTTAATTAATTACTCAGTTTTGAGAACAAACTTAGTTTTGTCGATGATATCTATTTCACGTCCAATTAAAAAACGGTTGAGTTATTGAAATTTTATAGTGACCGCAATATCTTAATTAATTACTTGTCAAAACATGTCTATTAGATTGTCAATTTCTTTTGATTTGTCTTACAAATTTAGCTTGATCTTCAAGAATGCTATTTTAGTGTCTTTTTAAATTCATCAAGATCACAGTTCTGCATCTAATTTCACAAAATTAAAAATCTTTTTAGAATTATAAATTTTATCTTTTAGTAAACTTTTTTTAAAGAGTACAAATAGTTTATTATTATTATTATTATTATTATTATTATTATTTATTAAAAGATCGAACGTGAGTAGTTTAATAATTTTATTTGAAAAGAATTAAACAATTTCGAGAACAAATATTAATATTTTAATCTTACGTATAGGTAACAAATTTTTGATTGGATAAGTTATTATTAGTTAAGGTTTAAGAAGGTAGTAAAGTTAGTTATTAATAGAATATTTTTTGGTATTAAGTATTTTTTTTTAATAGGTATTTATTAATAAAAAAAAATGAAAGATAAAATAAGTAATATTGTATTGTTAAACAAATACAAAGAAGATGGAGGAAAGTCTAAAATGTGTTAAAAAAATTTGCAACAATAATAATGCATACAAAATAATTAAAAACATTATCGGTTTGAAGGGGAGAGTAGAAATTCAAATTTTCTTAAGGAGTAAGGAAGCGGTAAATACGCATACACGTGAGTCACGATGGTAAATTCACATAAATAGATAGCAAAGACACATTTTGGATCAACCTCAACCACTCACAATCGTCCCAAAAACAAAGGAACTTCCCTAAAATATCTAACACAAAAAAGAAAACGGGTCGGGTCCATATTGACCCGAAAACTCACCTTTCGTAGCCCATTCGCCCCCATTACTATTATTTCCTAACTACTACTTTATATTTTATTTTATTTTATTTTATTTTATTTTATTTCCACATCAAAATTAATTTTATTTTAATGCATCGATGAACACTAATTTTGTGTATATAAAGTCGCCTCCTCCTCTTCCACTTTCTTCAACACTTGTCCTCCTAACTTCTTCAAATATCATCAATCCCAGACCAATTTCAGTAATGGGGACCTTCCAATCCTCCCAGACCATGGCTCTTCTCTTCTTCCTCTTCATTGCTATATCAACCGCCTCGCCTTCTTCCATCATTCCCCAGAGGACGGACGAGGAGGTTATGGCGCTTTACGATCAGTGGCGTGCCAACCACGGGAAGCTCCACAACAACTTGGGAGCTGAGCCTGAAAATCGTTTCCACATCTTCAAGGACAATCTCAAGTACATCGATGAAATCAACGCCCAAAATTTGCCCTACCGATTAGGTTTGAATGTTTTCGCAGATCTGACGAACGAGGAGTACCGATCTAGGTACTTGGGAGGCAGATTCGCTGCTGGTTCAAGGAGAAACAGGACGAGCAACCGGTATCTACCTCGCCTTGGAGATGAACTCCCGGACTCTATTGATTGGAGGGCGAAAGGAGCCGTCGCTCCTGTTAAAGACCAGGGTAGTTGTGGTATGTTCCATTTTTCTCGCCCCCTTTTCTTTCTTTTTTTTTTTTTTTGGTTTCCTATGTACTTATTTAACGCCTTTCCTATTTTTACTCTTGATTTTGTGTCTTTTTCTTGAACTTTCTTTTTTCTTTTGTATATTTGGCGCCCGCGCACACACACACACACACACCCAGTCATAACCTGTTTTTAGTTTACCTTTTCAGTAATCAGTATTAATTGCAATGGATTTTAATTATTTAGCTTTAGTTTGTAATAGTATTGTTACTGATCCATCGGTGCGATGGTTTTTAAAAGGTCGACCGATGATTGATCATTGTAAGAGGGTTGATTGTCTGTTTCTTAGCTTTGTTTTCAATCACTAAAAATTGTCGTTGCTGCCTTGTTTCTCCTTCTTTAGTATACAGTAGATTCTGTTTGGATACTTTTAAAATATATCTATCCATTGAATCTTAATGGGAAGATTATCAAAATTTGAGGAAACTGGGAGCTTTATCGATTTTTATGTGGGACCTTCCAAAAATTTGAGATGGTGTTTCTTTGGCCTCACTATTTTTGGATTGGATTTCAAATTTTTACAGACAGACCGACCTTTTGATCTTCTTATGTGTTTTGTACTAATTTAATTAACATGCGTTCCAATTCATAAAAACGTTTCTTGATTTTTCAATGAGTTGGAATTGAAATTTTGGTTTAGGAGAATTGAGGGTCGTCTGTTTGGTGTGGTGTGCTTTCACTCTAATTGGCTTTTCAGGGGGAGCGCTTTTTGAGTTGCTCTGCCTTATCTTCAACTCGGACTGGCCCCGCCATATGACTTTTTGGTCTCCATCTACCTTCAATCATGAGATATTTTTTGAGAGATTTAATCATGATTTTTTCTTTGGTTCAATAAATCATGACATTTTTGAAATTTGAATGGGGACTTTTTTTTTTGACACCTATCTTTATAATAATTGTTATATGTCAATTTTTTTTAAAATATTATTGCCACATGACGCATTAGTACAAGACCAACAAGTTGTTCTAAACCAAATTGAAGTACTAGTTAAACTTTTATGATGCTTTAATTTTAGGCAATTGACAGCTTATCTGAAAAATTATTTAAATCTTGTTTTAGTCATCGAGATTAAATTCTATATTGGTTGACTTTCCCTCCTTTCATTTAACTACTTTCCAAGCCTCCTCTTTTTTTTTCTTTTGAAAATTACTATTTAGTCACTATTTTTCCAATTTCTAGCGCAATGTATGCAGACGAAAGATTTTTTTCAACAAACGTGGAGTACTATTTCAAGAAAATGATCAAGTATAATGTTGCTTTGAAATTAAAAAATGAGATAAAAAAGAAAGTTGAAGAAGTGAAATAGTCTCTTTAAAATATGGAAGACCTTAGATGGATAACTTGAATATACATTTTAAAACTGTAAGGATTATGAGAACTTAATGGTCTTTATGAAAGAAATAGAAAAGGAGATTTTGAAATCAAGTTATTCTTTTAAGGGTCTTTTCATTATTATTTGTTAAAACATCTTGATCTTAATCATAAATTTATTTTAATAGTAGCATCTTCTTTCACGTTACATTTTGATGTTTGTAACTATTATGACACTATCAATATTAGCTCAATAGAAAAGAATTTTAATTTTGATTAATTAAAACTATTATATTGTGAAAGAACAATAATTGACGAGTACTTCTCACCTTCTTAAAATTGAAAGTTCATCCCACGTCAGATTTGTTTTCTTAAGATAAATCCTCTTATATTGAAAATTTATAATAAAGAACATATAGTAATTTTAAAAATCTTTGCAGTTATTTCTCATAAAAAACAGTAATTTAGCATGGTAGCGTTGAAGTTGAACTTCAAATACTTGATCAATTATTAGATCTCTTATCGATTTAACTTTTTTACATATACAGACAAATAAAGGAACTGTTCGAAGGGATATACATAATAAATTAATAATTACATACAAAGTAGATATTTTTATGGTGTCAATGCCCATAGGTCTCATACGAAAAGGTGGGACCTTGGGCTTGTTCGGTTTCTGGTTGAAAGCTCTTTTGTTGGCCAAATGTTTGTTTGCTGTCAGTGGAGTTTGTTTGCCAATTTAGCCCCTAACTATTTTTATATTTTCACTTTAAACTTTAAACTTTTAACACATATGACTATCAATTCTACACTTTCTACCCTTCAAAATTAGGATTGGCTGATTGAAAAAGTCGAAACTTTTCTGTAAACTTCTGAGAGAGAGTATGTACTTCCTTCACATATTTTCTCCAAAAATTTTATCAACCGACTTAGTATTATGTTATTTAAATGTATCATGAAACAACTACACCTATCAATAAATAAAGTACAATTCAATTCTTTTTAACTCACATGTCGGATGGGGATTAATCATAACATATTGACATGTATTTAGTCTAGTCAATGTTTCTAAACTATACTCTCAAGTATCAGTAGGCTAATTATTGAAAGTTGGTATGAAGGGAGTTGCTGGGCGTTCTCAACTGTAGCTTCCGTTGAAGGCATAAACCAGATTGTTACAGGCGACTTGATAGCATTATCTGAACAGGAGCTGGTGGATTGTGACAAATCTTACAACGAAGGTTGCAATGGTGGCTTAATGGACTATGCCTTCGAGTTCATCATCAACAATGGCGGCCTTGACACTGAAGAAGATTATCCTTACTATGGATTTGATAGCTCCTGTATCCAATATAAGGTCTCTATTACCACTCAACTATTTTTTTTCTCTCTCTCTCAGTACAAGAAGTTTATTTTTAATATCTGATTATCTTTATTTCTATTGTGTTTTGCCTCCTGCAGAAAAATGCAAGGGTCGTTTCAATTGATGGTTATGAAGACGTCCCTGTAAACAATGAGAAAGCACTGCAAAAAGCAGCATCAAAACAGGTTGTGTCTGTTGCCATTGAAGGAGGTGGTAGAAGTTTCCAGCTATACCAATCGGTATAACCACTTTTTTCTATGAAGATTTTGTATTTTCTTACTTCAACAAGAAAAGGGTCTAATTTGTTGTATGTGTATGCGTTTAGGGTATATTCACTGGAAGGTGTGGAACGGATTTGGACCATGGTGTAAATGTGGTTGGATATGGTTCTGAAGGAGGCGTTGATTACTGGATTGTCAGAAACTCGTGGGGTGCGAACTGGGGCGAAAGTGGCTACGTCAGGATGCAACGTAATATCGATTCCCCAACCGGTCTCTGTGGAATTGCAATGGAGCCTTCCTACCCCACTAAAAGCGGACCAAACCCCCCAAATCCAGGCCCAACTCCTCCAAGTCCGGTGAAACCCCCATCTGTATGTGATGAATATTACACCTGTCCCGCCGCTGAAACTTGCTGCTGTATCTTCGAATTCTCAAATTTGTGCCTTGAATGGGGATGCTGCCCACTTGAAAGCGCCACCTGCTGTGATGACCATTACAGCTGCTGCCCCCATGACTACCCCATCTGTAACGTCCGTGCTGGAACCTGCTCGAAGGTACTTGCCTTCAACTTCAATTTATTATGTCTATGTTATTGAGAATCTTAAATTGCAAAAATCAAAGAGACCTCGCACTTATAAAATGAGTTAAAATAGCACCATCTTCAAGAGTCATATCACGCCACAGGTTGATGTTTGAAGAAGAAGACTGAACTTATTTTGTGTTGTGCAGAGCAAGAATGATATTTTCGGAGTGAAGGCGATGAGGCGCACTGCAGCAGCAGCCAGGCCATCATGGGCACATAGAGATGTGACTGTTGGAAAGAGCAGTGCTTAAAAGGGTTGCCAGCTTTGGGGGAGGTCAAGGATGAAAAGACAGGCTCGTTGTTATTGTGGAATGATAACTTCTTCAAGGCCTGTATATCTCATATTGTATACCTCCTGGTGTTTCGCACATTTTAGTTCTCAATGGGTCGTTTCAGTTATCACACGACGAATGTATATAGGATGTCTTTGAATATGAACACTTTGGAACAGAGACTAATTGCTTTCAAGTTATATTAGCACTCCGTCTCTGTATAATTCTGAATTAAGGCCAATTGTGGCTGTGCATTGATTATTATGATCTGATGTATCATTTCCATTGGTATTTGAAACTTCTTTTAGCTTTTCTTATCTGTCCTGAGTAGTAAAGATGAAAAGCACTGCCAGGAAGAATAATAATGCTTGGCGGTGAAGCCTTGGTGGATCGGCTATTGTGCCAACGAACATGTATTTCGTCTTGTTTCACTTACATCTGCTGAAAATTTACTCCTTTGTCTACGCATTTCTATTTTAAATCAGGATTGATCCCAAAGCTTTAATATAATTAATTAAATACATTTAATAGGTTAATATCCTACTTGTGATTTTATAAAATAATTTTATAGGAGACTCAACCAGTGAAAAAGAATATTAATAAAGAGAATAACAAGTTTGAAGAATCTCTTTCGGTACCATTTTGAATCACCACCTAAAAGCATAAACTTTAGGGAATCCATTCCGTTGTAAGCATTAGTTGGACATAATATATTTAATGGGTATATGATGAATGAAAGAGAGATTTCTTAATTAAGATATATATATATATATATATATATATATATATATATATATATATACACACATATATAAAAGACAACTTATTTCAAGTCTTTGAATATAACAGTAATTTTATAGGGTTGAATACTTCTATAATCCTCTGCCTTTAGCTTGTGCTTTCAAAATTTCTAAATCAGTCCAATGCACGTTGGTAACTCTAGTTAAATTGAATCCAAGCTCACATCATTGCATTGCTGTACTATTTTCTGTGTGCTTGGATACGTATGTCATATTTAGTACAAACCGAGCACAAGTATGGTAAATTAATGGTAGGGTTGATCCGTGTCAAGACCATACAATGAGGCTGCCTAGTTCACTATGGTCATGGTCAAGGACCTCAGCTTGCCCTTTGATAGCTCCATCAGCCTTAATTTTTGTCTTTTGGTAGTCAGCAACCTACCTCAGCTTGGTCTCATCGGCTGGAGAAGGGAGGCTCAGCCTTTCCTATTTGGGTGACTCATGGGCTTGATGGGCCTAGACTGGGCCCAAACTTTTGAGCCTCAACTATTTTTCACCAAATAACAATAACTAAATTTCATCCAATTTTCCGTAATAGACTCCCTTTTTAATAGACTAAATCTTTACAGAATATACCATATTGATCGATAGATCAGATAAGTTTATTAGTAATTTTATCAGTAATGCAAATTTATCACCAATAAACTTTATTATATTTACAATTTTTAGAAAATACTGCCATACACTCGATTATTATCTTTAAGGTTGTTCATCCTTACGATTACTATTACAAGAGATAAAACTACAAAAGAAAAAAATAATGAATCAAACTGAATAAACACACAAAAATATATGTTTTAAATGTACGAAAATGGAAATGAACAAAAGCTAAACAAGATAGTGTCTAAAAGAAATTTAAATACAAGATCAGGGCCCCCATGATGCATAATAGACAAATAAAAGAAGCCATAAAAGAGTTTCCAGAGTTGATGCTAAAGATGTGGCACCAGCAGTCCTACTGCTACATGATTATTGCACATAATAGAAACAGGTGATAGAAGAAAATAAAATGATGGAAACAATCAACCCTTTAATGGAAAAAAGGCCACCAGAAGTCATGTCTTGTCCCAAAACAATAAATAGAAAAAAAGAATGAAGAAATAGAAGACAAGCGATTGCCTATTTTATTTCAACTTTTTCACATATAAACACGAGTTATTGCTGCAATACTTCAATGATTACAATCCAATTACAAATTAAATGACATTACGTATCTAGAGTCTTCTTTCAGAAAAACTTAAATAATAATAATAATAATAGAAACAAATTGAGAGAGAGAGAGAGAGAGAGAGATTGAAGACAAAAAATAGTGTTAAATAACACTCTCTACTGACGTCATAGAACCACTCCAAGATGGAAATATCTTGGCAACAAAAGTAACACCTAAATAATTCCCACAAGATTTCAAGAGAAAGAAAATCATTTTCCAAAGATCTTAGCAAAGGCAATGGGACTCATCAACAGCTTTCAATTAAATAGGAGCAGCCCCACAAGCAACTAATAGTCATTCATATAATAGCCCCATGAAGATGAAAAAGAAAAAAAACAATAAAAAAAAAAAAAAAAAAAAAGAAAAAGGAAAACTTAAAGCTAGGACCATCCATTGTGTCGGGTGATGGTATTCATATGTCAAAGACAACTTGATCCAAATTCTAACACTCTCTTGTCATGTTTCTCTCTTCCAATTTGTTTCCGGGGACCATTGCCCGTGGTGCACTACAATTACCTGCAGGAAGGATTGGGATAGACCACCGGAGTGGAGCCCCACTCTGCCCTCAATGAGTGGATGCATCCTTTCATCATCACTATCACATATATCATATAACCTTCATCCACCTCTAATCAACTCTTAACACTACAGATAATGCAGCACAGGAATCAATGCCATAATCCAATTCAATTGTGCTTTCAATTTCAAGTACTACGGCTGAGAGACATTTCCCACCATTCACCATTCTCCTCTAATAACTTTAGAGAGACACAGATGAAAGATAAAGCCATCTTTGTTTGATGATTAAACTACTTTAGTAGCTATATATTTTTATTAACAGATAACTAAAAAAACAGTGATTATACAATTTGGGTGCATGCCAACCAACCATCCAAATCCATGCAAGTACCCAAATCATCCTTTTTGTGACAATTAATGTCATTGCAAAGGGTACTTTTCCTAATTAATTCATATTTTGACCATTCTGGGTTGTCTCTCCAAGTCTGAAGCCCAACTCTGTCATCACCCCATCTTCAAACCGCAGACTTGGGTTTAAACAATTTTGTTTCTCTTCTGTTTCTTGAGCTGCATCTAACTTGTTGGAGGTTTCTATCTTTACTTCTGAGTTGGAAGCTTTCGTTGTATTTGGGTTTGGGTGGTTAATGGACATGTGTTGAACTGGGTCAGGACGACCATTGACTTCACAAGGTGGGGTGCTATTAGAAGGAAAATTTGATTTAAAAGTTCCAAGGCTGCATGAAGTGGAAGGAAGAAGAGGTGGTATTGGCCACACTGGCGATCCAGTAGTCAAGGAATGTTGTGGGGTATTCCAGCCTAAGTTGATGGATTTGATGGGAGATTCATCAAGCATAGAACTGAACAATCTCTTCAACCCAGTAGATTGGTTTTCGATCATCTGGACATCTGGCTTTAAAACGTATGGATGTTGGCTAGGAAGGTAGGGCCTTTGAACCGCAAAGATACCTGGCACGCTATGCAGGTAGCTGAATTTCCTCTGTACATTAATGACTAAATTGAGATCTTCCGGGACCTGCAAAAAAGCCATCAATCTGTGTAGCTTGGCAAGAAGTTTACCTAAGAGAAGGAAAAATAAAGCAAAACCTTATCAAAAGAGCCCAGTTGAACTACGCCTTCTCGTACAGCAATGACTGCAATCGTCTACAACAAGAAGTATCTGATAAGCTGGAAGTGATCGTTGATACTGCAGTGTTTGTAGAATAGCTAGCTAAGTTTGTAGAATAGTAACCTGAATGCCTGATTGAAATTGAGACTCCCACGCTCGAGGTTGCTGTACATGAATGAAGTGGAAAGCTCAAGAAAGCTTGAATTGAACTGACATTCTTTTCCCTCAAATGGAAAAAAAAAATCTCTTACAGGCTCAATGGATGAGTTCCACGAGGAGATGAGGTTCGGATCACTTTCAGTTGCGTTATCTCTGAAAACCCATTTATGACTATTATCTGCTCCAACCTTTCCAACTAATCTGCAAGCAGGGACATGCAGATTCATAAAACAGTACTTTAGAACTTCCCAAAGAATCTAAATGAATGTATGGATTTTCTCACCCTTCTCCATAACTGTAAACCTCATGAGACATTTTGAAGAAGAGATCAACTCCAAACCTTCCTGTAATACACCCACCTGCTGCTCTTTGACATTCGTGGAAATCACAAAATCCATCTTCCCAAACAAGAATCCTGTTATAAAACCAATTCAACTCATAAACTCCCCAAGCAGTCAAGATATCTAACAAAGTTATCATTTTTGCCATACATACCAGTTTCTCTTGTTTCCTTTTGAGCGATCAAGGGCACTCCCGCCAAACTCCCACCTGCAACAAACCAAAGTACGTGGGAAGAATATCTC
Organism: Cucumis melo; assembly: GCF_025177605.1. Classification (NCBI taxonomy): domain Eukaryota; kingdom Viridiplantae; phylum Streptophyta; class Magnoliopsida; order Cucurbitales; family Cucurbitaceae; genus Cucumis; species Cucumis melo. The sequence continues at coordinate 2,106,607 of NC_066863.1, read as the reverse complement.
ATGAAATAGAATACAACTTGAACTCATCCATCACTTCCATGTGCACTTGAATTCTTAGTTTGCTTACTTGGGAGGAGGAAAGTTTCTTGGGAGGATCCTCCAGAAAATGGCATAAACCCACTTAGAAGAGGTAGAGCTACAAGAGTCTGAAGACAAACATAAACTCCTTAAAGTGTGTTGCAACAGACAGTTAAGCATGGGAAGGCCACTTTCCATTTTACTGAAAGAAAACCGATTGGCTCTGTACTCGTCTTTCTCCTCACAATTAAATGGGAAAGAGCAATCATGGTACTTACTACACCTACTCGCTGGCATTTAGTGTGGGAAACACGCTTCAACCTCCTCCTAGTCCTGGCTATACTATACATATAATTTATGCCGTGGTAGTGATTTCGCCACCAAAAAAGAACTAAAAATTTAAAATTAATAAAATTTAGTAATCATATTACAACTATTGATTTGGGATTACAGTAATCTCTACGTAAAAATCTCATTAAAATTTAATAGATTCATTATCGACTCATAACCTCAAATTTTCTCTAATACATATATTGCACATTAATAAACGTTGGAGGATCTTCACAATGCAACTTCCTGATATAATTTACGGGACAGGAAAGCAAAACATGCAAGTGTTAAGGAATACATATATAATCCAAGGTTCTGTTTCCCGAAAAAATAAATCATTTAACACTCATTACCGGCAAATGCCTACATAACAATTTGTCTATTGTAGGTGATGTGGTCCGCAAAAAGTTTGATAGCTCCATTGGATTCAAATTGCACCAAACTTCGTCCTTATGTTGGCCCACCATATGCAAGACAGCTCTGGTCTTCTCACACTCTCAAGTTCCATGCTTCATTTACTTTGACAGAAGCAATCCATGGTATCAATTGCTTTACTGAAAACCCGCCTGCTAAATTTTCTGCAAGGAGGGACGAAGTTGAATCTTTCATGGCCAACTGACTTATTAAATATTTGATAAGCTTTCATGAACACTCGGGGAAAGCCTTTCCTTAAAAAATGGGGTTAGAAAATTATTATAGAAGGATCCTTTCCAAGAGGTAAATCTTCTTCTCTTGTCAACATCGCTTAGCTGGCATAATATATATCCATCGGCAACCTTAGCCCTTCAACAATTATTGTTTTTTTCTAAGTTGGCTGCGTTTACTAAAGCTACGAGTGTCCAGTCAAGTACCCTTCTTGCTCAGTATAGAAAGAGATGAATGAGAAAATGATGACTTTTCAAGCCAAATGTGTTATGTTTTAAGTCTAATTAAACTCAAAAGGACTTGACTATAACCAATTATTATACTGCACCCATCCCAATTATTTTGCATCAGGTAATTAATCAAATGCCCAATTAAATGTTGTTAAAACTGATAATACGTCTTCTTCAAACTTCAAGAGTTAGTGATGGCAGATTATCAGACAGCCAGTTAAGCATGCTGAGTGTTCAAACATCTAGCACACAGAGAAGAACAAAGAAAAACATAAAGAAATGAGAAAGTAATGGTCCACCACGAATTTATGAGGGGAAAGGAGCACCATACACTTCCACAGTATGTCCCCTCCACCTTTTTGCAGACACCCTATCCTGCTCTGT